>NW_027101943.1:0-256427 GCF_035609145.1 Eleutherodactylus coqui | reverse complement strand
TAATCTCTATGGTGCTGTAAGTTTGGGTAAATCCAATAGGTGGTGCAACACGTTTCTGTAAAACCAACAGAGGGCGCTGCAATGTTACTGTAGAAACCAATGGACAGCATGGCAGGTAGCTATACATAAACTATACAAAATCTGATTGGTTGCTGCTGCCGCCGCCATTTTTTTAAAAGGTACGCTCAGTTCTTTCATAGAGAACAAGAAGGTAGGTACTTACAATTCAGGTAGGTAGGTTCAGTTTGGGCCTGGGAGAGACTCCAGTGGAGACTGACGGAAAAATGGCTGCTTACAACCTGTGGTCCTTGTTTCGGGTGCGTGTGTCACCATCGATCTAATGTATCTTACTGCATAGATATATATCTAGCTATAAAAATAGATAGTTATATATCAATATAGATATTTCTAAAAATATCTAGCTTTACGTATAAATTTAAACTTCTATAGTTATAGTTTTGTAAGGCTGAAAACAGACATACAGAATTTGTATTATTATCAGCATTATTCTTATAATTGCCATTGATGTTATTCCAGGGTCAGGTAATACACTGCATGAGGCTTTGACCAATTTTTACTATTTTAGGTAAAAAGCTGCATTGACTGCACTTCTGCATTTAGTGCGATATGGTAGGACTGCAAGCAAAGCCTGAGACAAGATCTTGGTGCGCCCCATGACAATACATATCAGGTAGGTATCCTGCCCTAGAGGTATGAAGGCACCATACAGCAGCACTCATCTGTAATCCAACCTGCAGGGACATTGTGTGCTGCTGTAATGCCCCAAAGTTACTGTAAGATTCTATTGCTTTACTGGTTTTTGCTTTTTTTGGTGTTTTTTATCTTTCATCCCAGTGCTACAAAGACCAAGGACAGAAAGCTCTGGCACTGAAATACTGTGATGAGGCTTCAGCCATGCCACCTGTTACTAAAGAGGTGAGGACTGTCAGTAGTAACGTGGTAACACAATTCAACTGTTATTTCAGCCATTGATTTACTGACCTACTCCACTGCTTACTGTATTGATTCTCTAGAATAGAGCCTCCATAGCCGCCTGTTCCCCATCTTCTATACTAGAAGCTAGAAGTGGTACAACGCAGTACTAGAGTCCCCTTCCCTGTCCTTATCTTATCTTTTATCCAAGCTACAAGGCGTACAACAGGGTACTAGAGCCTCCATTCCCATCTGTATAACCTCTTGTATCCAAGCTAGAAGTGGTACAACAGGATACCAGAGCCTCCTTGCCCACGTTTCATGTTTTGTCACCAGCTGCTTCCTTTGGGTAAGTGAGAATAGTGAGAATTTTGGCCCATGTGAAAGGGGAATTACTGTATGCTAAACTGTTCACTTCATTTTCATTACCTTCTATGACATTTATGGAAATGACACGGCACAGATTATTGTTAGGGGTTCCATCACACTCCCCTTCTGTAGCCGCACCGCCTCCACGCTCCCCTCATGTAAGCCCACTTTCCTAGTGTAACCGTATTGTCACCACACCCCCCTTAGGTAACCATACCGTCTTCACACTCCCCGCATGTAACCATACCACGGTTCGAAAAGTGTCATAATAGAGCCTTAAAGGGGTTCTGTCATTAAAAACAAAAAAATATACTGTATACTTACCTATTGCTCCCCAGGGAGCCTGCTTACCTCTTCTTCTTATCCCAAATCTTCTCCTGGAGCCGCTTGTCACTTCGGTCACGTGACCTCCAGCAACCCGATTTTCCTCCATCCGGTCAAAAAGTGTACATTGCGCTACCTTCCGCTTCCTTCACTAGTGACGTATGCGTACATTGCCTTGTCAGGAAGCGCGGAATGAAAGCAGCCGTGCGAGACAATGGCGCGACTGCGCACGTGCGAACCCGGCACACGACTGCGCATGCAGCTATCCTGGAGATAGCTATAGTCTATGGAATATACACGGGCTTTAGCCTTGGCAGTCGTCGTCTTTAAAATCTATGTATAGCTACCTCCCATGCTGTCCATTGGTTTCTACAGTAACATTGCAGCGCCCTCTATTGGTTTTACAGAAACGTGCTGCACCTATGCTCCCTTTAATAAATGATCCCCAAATAGGGGACGTATCAGATGCAACACGCTCAGGCAGCACTCCGGGCGCACCCACAATGCTCTGAGGGAGCTGGAAGACCTTTGCATAGCCCCACCCAACGCTTTATCAACCGCGCCCTCCCCCCTCCCCCTCACATCCTCCTCAGTCCTTCCTCTTGCACCGTGCTCACGCATCCTAGGCTTGCAGAGCCTGCAGGACTCGTCACCTCCCTACGCAGGATGGTTAAGCAGACGATGACACTAGAAGCAAGCACTAGTTTGCCTCTGAAGGTGCGTCCGTCGGTCGTTTTGAGAGATCTCTTTTGGTGGACGCATTTCGAGTGGGGACGGACGGAAACTTTTTCCCAAAAAAAGGAAAATTGGCTTCGAGCCCATAGGGCTTTATTGGCTTCCCCTGGGCTGGCATTAGTAGACCCTAGTAAGAATAACTATAGATCAGCATGGTCATCTGAAGAAGTTAAAATGTACAGCAGGCCTTTTTTTTTTCCCGCCATACATAAATAAATTCATCCATCCATCCATAACTATAGATTATATAGAGAAATAAATCTTGCTATTTGTATAGCGATAGATAGATAGATAGAGTGAGTAGATTATAGACATACATTATATCCAGATGATAGATTTTAGATTATTTATATCTGTGTAGATTTTATCATCTATATTAATTATATAATAGATCTATGGATTATCTATCTATCAATCAATAGATCTATTATATAATCAACATACATTATAGAATCTACATATATACATAATACAGCTTTATGTGTTTGTGTATGTATGTAGATATATAAATATATATATATATATATATATATATATCATCTAAAATCTATCTTTAATCTATATGCACAAGATCTATAATTCAGATATAATCTATATCTATAATCTACATAATTAATAAATAGATAGATTCATTCAGTCATACTCATTCATTCATACATACATACATACATACACACTGTATGCAAATGAGCCAGGTGTCTGGCAGGCTGGTGTCACTGCATTGTGATGTCATCAATTTAGAAGTATAAATACCGGACTTGGCAGCCATGTTAGTCAGTCTCCGCTGCAGCTCGTGGACTGGAGGTGGGGGATCCCCTATCTCCTCCGAGAAGCCACAGAACTGGACCCTTTTTATTTTTAGCAGAGTGCATTTTTAATGCAGCACACAAGGGGGAGACAGCGGCCTACCAAAATCTACTGGGTCATATGACGTGGCTGGCGGTGGGCGGGGAAGCGGTTTTTACTCTATCTTCCGCTGTGCTACAGCGGAAGATAGCGTGACGCACTGCTTCCATTGACTAGAATGGAGGCCGGCCGCGCGTACACCCGCGGCAAATAAAGCATACCGCGGGTGAGGTCAGGTGATTTCACGGTGCGGAATTCCACGATGGAATTCCGCACCGTGAGCATTGAGCTATTGGGTTCAATAGAACCTAATAGCTGCGGGCAACGCAGCAGATTTACGCAGCATAAATCCCTCCGTGGGAATGAGCCCTAACTTTAGCCAGCAGAAGGCGCCATAGTATAAGGCAGAAAAAGAAAAGCCCCATGGCAACCCAAATCCAAAATTGGATTGCAGAGGGTTAAAGAGGCCCTGTCCTTTTTAGAACGACGGGGGTAAAATCATACGTCCTGATCAGCCCCGCCCCTGACACGTTGGCGCTTTGCGATAAATAAGTGGGTTTTGTGTTGCAGTTTGGGTACCCAGTCTCTAAAAGGTTCGCCATCACTGATATAGAGGAAGCCCCGACATGTTGGATACACATGGGAGTGCAGCGCCAAAAACGCATGGAACCGTAGTAACAGTGTGAAAATGGCCTTATAAAGATATATGTTTACATTTAGGCTGGATTCCGATGAGCTTACGCATATTTGCACAGACAAAGAAATAACACGCAACGATTATCTCAGCTAGTGAAATAGACAATTAGTATAATATGCGTTCTTTCCCTATGAGAATGTGCGAGAAAATATAGTATGCTGCGTATTTTTTTGTGCGATCGAAATGCACATGGAAAATACGCGCCTGTGAACAAACCCATTGAAATCAATCATTTCTATTTTCTGTGACTTTCGTAGGTGCAACTGCCCCAGAACAAATGGAATCCTGTCCCCTTCACCAGCAGTTTACACTCCGTGCCAGTGCGCGGAAGTTTGGAAATTGCTACGAGATGACAGGCGCCGCCCGATCTTCACCACCTAAATCAAGTACAACATGTGGCAAAAAAACAATATCAGAATCACTTGGATATGCAGAGCCTTTAGGCCTCATGTCCACGGGGAAAAGAAGAATTAAAATCCGCAGCGGATCACCCGCACGCGGATCCGCACCCCATAGGGATGCAATGACCACCCGCGGATAGATAAATACCTGCGGATGGTCAATAAAAGTGAATTAATAAAAATGTGGACATGCTCCATTTAGGTGCGGGTCTCCCGCGGGGACGGCTCCCGCAGGCTTCTATTGAAGCCTATAGAAGCCGTCCGGATCCGCGGGAGACCTAAAATAAGAATAACTTACCCGTAGCGGACCGGGCAGATCTTCTTTCTTCGGCCCGGCGGATGTGCCCGGCGCACGCGCGCGGCACGCCTATAGCAGTTTGTCTCCTCACCAACCATATGTATCAGTGTTATGGTGGATGGTCTATATTGCATCTATTACTCCTAGTTCTAGCTGGTTGTCATCCCTTTGATGACTGTCAGGATCCAGCAGCCCCCCACCCATCCTTCCCCTCTGAAGGTAATATGGAGCTCACTAGCTCCACAAGACTAGATTGGAGCGGCTCCTCTCTTCAGTAGCTCCACTCTAGCGACTTCACTGATCTGCTGGCTAGAATGTATTGGCTGGTGGTAGGATCTCCCAGCAGCCACTACACTCCAGACGCACCATCCAATCAGTGAGCGCGGGGCGGGGCTAGTGGGCGGCAGCGCTGGGGAGGACGCAGCAGTTCTGAACTTCATGTCTTTTGGGGTGGGTGCGGTGGCCTTCAGTTCCTGCAGGCAGAGCTGCACATCCAGCAGGTGAGGCCATCATATCTCTAGTGGGCATTAGTGTTTACAGCTGCTTTAACCAGGGCATTGTGGGTAATGGGCGGGGCCATAGTCTCCGCTGGGGCATTGTGGGTAATGGGGGGGGCTCTCTAGTCTTCGCTGGGACTAGTGGGGTCATAAATAAAGAGAGGTTTATGCGCACAACAGAACCATCTGCACAGCGCAGGCCGAGTCTTCATGCATGGCTGCTGCCGCACAGGAGGCTGGAGGGGCGGGTGAATAACAGCACCTAGCGGACATGGCGCGGCCCCAACTGCACCGCTCTGCGCCATCTGCGTGCAGCACGGGGACTTCTTACAGATGCGACACCATTGTACCCTTTACATTCCACGGTCAGCATAGATTGCTGTCAGTCCCAACCAGCTCCCACTGTGAACCCTTTACATTCCACGGTCAGCATAGATTGCTGTCAGCCCCAGCCAGCTCCCTCTGTGAACCCTTTACATGTCACGGTCAGCATAGATTGCTGTCAGCCCAAGCCAGCTCCCTCTGTAAACCTTTTACATGCCACGGTCAGCATAGATTGCTGTCAGCCCCAGCCAGCTCCCTCTGTAAACCCTTTACATGCCGTGGTCAGCATTTATTGCTTTCAATCCCAGCCAGCTCCCACTGTGAACCCTTTACATGCCGCGGTCAGCCAAGATGGCTGTCAGTCCCAGCCAGCTCCCTCTGCGAACCCTTTACATGCCGCGGTCAGCATAGATTGCTGTCAGCCCCAGCCAGCTCCCTCTGTAAACCCTTTACATGTCGCGATCAGCGTAGATGGCTGTCAGTCCCAGCCAGCTCCCTCTGTAAACCTTTTACATGCCCAGTCAGCATAGATTGCTGTCAGCCCCAGCCAGCTTCCTCTGTGAACCCTTTACATGCCGCGGTAAGCATAGATTGCTGTCAGTCCCAGCCAGCTTCCTCTGTGAACCCTTTACATGCCACGGTCAGCATAGATTGCTGTCAGTCCCAACCAGCTCCCTCTATAAACCCTTTACATGCCACGGTCAGCATAGATTGCTGTGAGCCCCAGCCAGCTCCCACTGTGAACCCTTTACATGCCACGGTCAGCATAGATTGCTGTCAGTCCCAGCTAGCTCCCATTGTGAAGCCTTTACATGTCACGGTCAGCATAGATTGCTGTCAGCCCCAGCCAGCTCCCTCTTTGACCACTTTACATGCCGTGGTCAGCATAGATTGCAGTCAGTCCCAGCCAGCTCCCTCTGTGAACCCTTTACATGCCACGATCAGCATAGATTGCTGTCAGTCCCAGCCAGCTCCCACTGTGGGATAGTACAATCTCAGATTCTGCTCCCACGAGTTTACAGCAAGTACCAGCCACCCAGGACATAAGTTATCTCTTAAGGGGTTAAACCCTTAATGCCACCGGATGTACGTCTGTCCTGGCTGTGTGGTACTTGCCACAACAGGACACAAACGTACATCATGTGGATGGCGTGGGATCAGAAGCTGAGCTCACACCATCCGATAGCGGGCTTCCCACTGCTACAGCAGGGTACCTAAGGATAGCGATCCCTACTATTAAACTCCTACATTCTGTTGAGATGGCAGCAAGTAGAGGATTCCCTGAGCGAGCATGCTCCCTATGTTATGTCGTCTGGCCCTTGTAATCGTGGCGGGCCGATTGGTTGCCATGACAACAGGTGTCCCTGCTTGCCATTACCTATGATCACTACTGTAACTGATGAGGCATTGCGGTACAGAAGCCTCTTGTATAATCATGGCTGTTGTGGCCCCTATAGAGAGAGATATAGATATTCAACTTTTCTGTGCATTTTCCTCTATTTCATATGGGGGGGGGTGAAGACCCCCATATTTGGTATCACCATATCCGTAATGGCCTGTACAATACACTGAATACACTATCAAACACAGAAAAACTGGAGAAAGACAAACCTCTAATAAATGGAGGCAAAATACTAAGTGATCAAAAGTATGGACCCAAAATGGGGCAAAAAGCTCGTCACGTAGAAAGCAAGGCCTCACATACCTCTGACCGGGAAAGATGCAGAAGTTATGGGATGCTGAATGCGGGGATGGGAAAAGAACTTCCAAAACCAAGTGTTGTGTTTGATATGGAGATAATCTGCCCCCCGCAGGACACAATGTATCCGGGCATTAATGCTGGAATACATCACAGGCGTCGAGAGATGGGAAAATAAGAACTACACTTCACCAGGCCTCATATGGCCATGTCCTCAAGGGGCTTCCAAGAAATACATTGACCCCTGGGGAAGGGGGGGACAAACACAGGGCAGTCAGAATATGACAGTCATGGGACCAGCCCTCCGGAACAGGACCAATGCTCTCTACAGGTGCCAGGAGCAGAAGAATGATGATGTCATCATCCGGCTCCACTACATACACCGCGTCGGCCGACACTCCACCCCTCCCACAACAGGCGTCCGGCAGTGTGAAGGGACCACACAGGCGCCAGGAGCAGGATGATGATGTCATCATCCAACTCCGCGCCGGCCGACCCTCCACCCCTCCCACAACAGTTGTCTGGTAGTGTGAGGAGACCACACGGGTGCCAGGAGCAGAAGAATGATGATGTCATCAACCAGCTCCGCGCTGTACACTGCATTGGCCAACCCTCCACCCCCTCCCACAACAGGCAGTGCGGCAAGGGAGTAACGCACTCCATGCACAGTCTTTATATGGTGGGGGCCTCTGAGTTCCCTCACCGCAGGGGCCGGTTTGCAATTGTGACACCTGACGGTACACCTATGCTTTTCCTAAAGGCACACAATCTGCTGGTCAGTACGATTAAGGGCGCCCACCCACTGGCGATTTTTTTCCCTGCGAAATTCGCAGCATTTTGTTCTCTGCAGGGGTCTACGGGACTTGTAATGTTAAAATTGCGATCGCGCAAAATCGCGATAAATTGCGATTTTGCGCGATCGCGATTTTAACATTACAAGTCCCATAGACCACTGCAGAGAAAAAAATGCTGCGAATTTCGCAGGGGGGAAAAAAAATAAAAAAATAAAAATCGCCAGTGCGTCGGCGCCCTAAGGGTTAATACATTTGTGGCATTTATGCGCATCGTTTACTTAGACTAGTAACGTCCCCGCGCTCTCGTGGAAGGTTGTACATACACTGGAACTATAAGATTTGGGCTCTCCCATTCCCCGACCATAGATGCAAAAACTTCAAACGAGACACCCAATGAGTATTCCGGAAATTTCTCCCCCCACCCCCGAAACAAATACCAATCATCATCTTCCGCCAGGAGCTGTCATGTCCACAGCCCCCAGGGCTTTAATCCTCAGAGTGAGCATGTTTTTACGGCCCTAGGGATCAAAAACACTATAGGGCGGTCAATAAGGGGTTAAGGAGCAAACAGACTTTGTCTCTAAGGCCTCTCTATTTTAGTTTGTTTCAGCCCTTTTTAACGCCCCTCATCACCTATTGTAATGATGGAGTGCGTTACACAACGCTGTTGAGCACGTTTGAAAATGGCGTTCGAAAACACTTTAAAATGCAGCATTTTACCAGACGCCTGTGTGAAAGCAGCCTTAGGGCTCATGTCCACGGGCGTATACGTAACACACTGTGGGTCTCCTGCGGTGTTTTACAAATTGCAACCAATACTCTCTGCCGGCAGATAGACGGCAGAGGCCGCGTATGTGGTAAGTATAGCACTGTGCATGCCCACTAATTTCACATCACGGACATGCGCAGTTTGATTTTTTTTTTTTAATTCCCGCTCTGTTCAGAGCAGGAGAGTGTATCGAAACACTGCCCTCTTGCAATTTGGAATTTCTGCGGTTTTGTTTTTACCACTTCTTTTCCCGCCCGTTATTTGTGCGCTCGGGAAAAGATAATACCTGCCCTATCATGTAGTGACAGTACCTGCAGGGAAGATCGGGCGGCGCCGTAGCAATTTCCAAACTTCCGCGCACTGGCACGGAGTGTAAACTGCTGGTGAAGGGGACAGGATTCCATTTGTTCTGGGGCAGTTGCACCTATGAAAGTCACAGAAAATAGAAATGATTGATTTCAATGGGTTTGTTCACAGGCGCGTATTTTCCATGTGCATTTCGATCTCACAAAAAAATACGCAGCATACTATATTTTCTCGTACATTCTCATAGGGAAAGAACGCATATTATACTAATTGTCTATTTCACTAGCTGAGATAATCGTTGCGTGTTATTTCTTTGTCTGTGCAAATATGCGTAAGCTCATCGGAATCCAGCCTAAATGTAAACATATATCTTTATAAGGCCATTTTCACACTGTTTTTCCTCTTACTACGGTTCCATGCGTTTTTGGCGCTGCACTCCCATGTGTATCCAACATGTCGGGGCTTCCTCTATATCAGTGATGGCGAACCTTTTAGAGACTGGGTACCCAAACTGCAACACAAAACCCACTTATTTATCGCAAAGCGCCAACGTGTCAGGGGCGGGGCTGATCAGGACGTATGATTTTACCCCCGTCGTTCTAAAAAGGACAGGGCCTCTTTAACCCTCTGCAATCCAATTTTGGATTTGGGTTGCCATGGGGCTTTTCTTTTTCTGCCTTATACTATGGCACCTTCTGCTGGCTAAAGTTAGGGCTCATTCCCACGGAGGGATTTATGCTGCGTAAATCTGCTGCGTTGCCCGCAGCTATTAGGTTCTATTGAACCCAATAGCTCAATGCTCACGGTGCGGAATTCCACCGTGAAATCACCTGACCTCACCCGCGGTATGCTTTATTTGCCGCGGGTGTACGCGCGGCCGGCCTCCATTCTAGTCAATGGAAGCAGTGCGTCACGCTATCTTCCGCTGTAGCACAGCGGAAGATAGAGTAAAAACCGCTTCCCCGCCCACCGCCAGCCACGTCATATGACCCAGTAGATTTTGGTAGGCCGCTGTCTCCCCCTTGTGTGCTGCATTAAAAATGCACTCTGCTAAAAATAAAAAGGGTCCAGTTCTGTGGCTTCTCGGAGGAGATAGGGGATCCCCCACCTCCAGTCCACGAGCTGCAGCGGAGACTGACTAACATGGCTGCCAAGTCCGGTATTTATACTTCTAAATTGATGACCTCACAATGCAGTGACATCAGCCTGCCAGACACCTGGCTCATTTGCATACAGTGTGTATGTATGTATGTATGTATGAATGAATGAGTATGACTGAATGAATCTATCTATTTATTAATTATGTAGATTATAGATATAGATTATATCTGAATTATAGATCTTGTGCATATAGATTAAAGATAGATTTTAGATGATATATATATATATATATATATTTATATATCTACATACATACACAAACACATAAAGCTGTATTATGTATATATGTAGATTCTATAATGTATGTTGATTATATAATAGATCTATTGATTGATAGATAGATAATCCATAGATCTATTATATAATTAATATAGATGATAAAATCTACACAGATATAAATAATCTAAAATCTATCATCTGGATATAATGTATGTCTATAATCTACTCACTCTATCTATCTATCTATCTATCGCTATACAAATAGCAAGATTTATTTCTCTATATAATCTATAGTTATGGATGGATGGATGAATTTATTTATGTATGGCGGGAAAAAAAAAAGGCCTGCTGTACATTTTAACTTCTTCAGATGACCATGCTGATCTATAGTTATTCTTACTAGGGTCTACTAATGCCAGCCCAGGGGAAGCCAATAAAGCCCTATGGGCTCGAAGCCAATTTTCCTTTTTTTGGGAAAAAGTTTCCGTCCGTCCCCACTCGAAATGCGTCCACCAAAAGAGATCTCTCAAAACGACCGACGGACGCACCTTCAGAGGCAAACTAGTGCTTGCTTCTAGTGTCATCGTCTGCTTAACCATCCTGCGTAGGGAGGTGACGAGTCCTGCAGGCTCTGCAAGCCTAGGATGCGTGAGCACGGTGCAAGAGGAAGGACTGAGGAGGATGTGAGGGGGAGGGGGGAGGGCGCGGTTGATAAAGCGTTGGGTGGGGCTATGCAAAGGTCTTCCAGCTCCCTCAGAGCATTGTGGGTGCGCCCGGAGTGCTGCCTGAGCGTGTTGCATCTGATACGTCCCCTATTTGGGGATCATTTATTAAAGGGAGCATAGGTGCAGCACGTTTCTGTAAAACCAATAGAGGGCGCTGCAATGTTACTGTAGAAACCAATGGACAGCATGGGAGGTAGCTATACATAGATTTTAAAGACGACGACTGCCAAGGCTAAAGCCCGTGTATATTCCATAGACTATAGCTATCTCCAGGATAGCTGCATGCGCAGTCGTGTGCCGGGTTCGCACGTGCGCAGTCGCGCCATTGTCTCGCACGGCTGCTTTCATTCCGCGCTTCCTGACAAGGCAATGTACGCATACGTCACTAGTGAAGGAAGCGGAAGGTAGCGCAATGTACACTTTTTGACCGGATGGAGGAAAATCGGGTTGCTGGAGGTCACGTGACCGAAGTGACAAGCGGCTCCAGGAGAAGATTTGGGATAAGAAGAAGAGGTAAGCAGGCTCCCTGGGGAGCAATAGGTAAGTATACAGTATATTTTTTTGTTTTTAATGACAGAACCCCTTTAAGGCTCTATTATGACACTTTTCGAACCGTGGTATGGTTACATGCGGGGAGTGTGAAGACGGTATGGTTACCTAAGGGGGGTGTGGTGACAATACGGTTACACTAGGAAAGTGGGCTTACATGAGGGGAGCGTGGAGGCGGTGCGGCTACAGAAGGGGAGTGTGATGGAACCCCTAACAATAATCTGTGCCGTGTCATTTCCATAAATGTCATAGAAGGTAATGAAAATGAAGTGAACAGTTTAGCATACAGTAATTCCCCTTTCACATGGGCCAAAATTCTCACTATTCTCACTTACCCAAAGGAAGCAGCTGGTGACAAAACATGAAACGTGGGCAAGGAGGCTCTGGTATCCTGTTGTACCACTTCTAGCTTGGATACAAGAGGTTATACAGATGGGAATGGAGGCTCTAGTACCCTGTTGTACGCCTTGTAGCTTGGATAAAAGATAAGATAAGGACAGGCAAGGGGACTCTAGTACTGCGTTGTACCACTTCTAGCTTCTAGTATAGAAGATGGGGAACAGGCGGCTATGGAGGCTCTATTCTACAGAATCAATACAGTAAGCAGTGGAGTAGGTCAGTAAATCAATGGCTGAAATAACAGTTGAATTGTGTTACCACGTTACTACTGACAGTCCTCACCTCTTTAGTAACAGGTGGCATGGCTGAAGCCTCATCACAGTATTTCAGTGCCAGAGCTTTCTGTCCTCGGTCTTTGTAGCACTGGGATGAAAGATAAAAAACACCAAAAAAAGCAAAAACCAGTAAAGCAATAGAATCTTACAGTAACTTTGGGGCATTACAGCAGCACACAATGTCCCTGCAGGTTGGATTACAGATGAGTGCTGCTGTATGGTGCCTTCATACCTCTAGGGCAGGATACCTACCTGATATGTATTGTCATGGGGCGCACCAAGATCTTGTCTCAGGCTTTGCTTGCAGTCCTACCATATCGCACTAAATGCAGAAGTGCAGTCAATGCAGCTTTTTACCTAAAATAGTAAAAATTGGTCAAAGCCTCATGCAGTGTATTACCTGACCCTGGAATAACATCAATGGCAATTATAAGAATAATGCTGATAATAATACAAATTCTGTATGTCTGTTTTCAGCCTTACAAAACTATAACTATAGAAGTTTAAATTTATACGTAAAGCTAGATATTTTTAGAAATATCTATATTGATATATAACTATCTATTTTTATAGCTAGATATATATCTATGCAGTAAGATACATTAGATCGATGGTGACACACGCACCCGAAACAAGGACCACAGGTTGTAAGCAGCCATTTTTCCGTCAGTCTCCACTGGAGTCTCTCCCAGGCCCAAACTGAACCTACCTACCTGAATTGTAAGTACCTACCTTCTTGTTCTCTATGAAAGAACTGAGCGTACCTTTTAAAAAAATGGCGTCGGCAGCAGCAACCAATCAGATTTTGTATAGTTTATGTATAGCTACCTGCCAGGGCTGTGCTGCGTATTTTGACCCACAGTATTTGAATGAATCTGAGCAAAGCAGAAGGAAAAAAGTTAAAGTTGTACTACCTCTAGCTTGGATACAAAATGTGAAACAGATCCTGTTGTATCGCCTCTAGCTTGGATACAAGACGTGATATGGGTGGGCAAGCTGCCACTTGGGATGCATTATGCATTGACACTTGGGGGTCAGGATAACAGCATGCTGACAATAGAGGGCAATGTATAGCTTTATGTCTTTGGTGATGTTAAATTCATTCTCTGTGGCTGATTTTACACAAGTGAGCACTATATCAGCCCGAGAAACTCAAACCTATATCTCGCATGGCAAATATGCGAGTGTGTCTGCCAGTGCAGTGCGCCTTGTAAGAACAATGCATTGCGATGTGTGTATGTGTGTAAAATATATACACATACATACACACATACATATACAAACACACACACACCGCTGTAGGAGCAACTGTAAGAAACAAAATAAATGGTGGGAATATGGCGGCCGCCTGATCTTTCACGCACATAGTATTCATAGGGGAGGTCCTATATTTTCTCGGTCAAGTATTAACGGGAGAGAATACTGCTGGTGAAAACGAAACCACAGAAAGCTTAGGCTTAGTTTTGTCCCAATATACGGCCGTGACAATCACCAGCGATGCTTTTTTTTTTTAGAGGATTAAATCGCATCGCTGCCGCGCACATTAAAAACCACGTTTTTGTTTAACGCGCAAGTCGGTAGGACTTTCCAATGTTAACATTGCAGCGCATATTTGTCGCCTTGTGATGCGATAAAACGCAGCCTCCATAGGATTACATGGGAGATTTTAAAAAACGCACTGCGCAGAAGGACACAGCAGGCTGCAATTTTCTCTCTCAACATCACATCAGTGAAAACCTTGCTGAAGGGAAGGGAACCGTCGGGAATCATTGGCTGCGAAATCTGCTTTTTTTTTTTTTTCAATAACCAACGCATCGGTTAAAAATGGCGCGATTTTACCCGCCGGTTTGAAACCACCCTAGAGAAAAATAGGGCAAAAAGATGGAGAACTGGGAGGTGACCCGCTAATCTCTATGGTGCTGTAAGTTTGGGTAAATCCAATAGGTGGTGCAACACGTTTCTGTAAAACCAACAGAGGGCGCTGCAATGTTACTGTAGAAACCAATGGACAGCATGGCAGGTAGCTATACATAAACTATACAAAATCTGATTGGTTGCTGCTGCCGACGCCATTTTTTTAAAAGGTATGCTCAGTTCTTTCATAGAGAACAAGAAGGTAGGTACTTACAATTCAGGTAGGTAGGTTCAGTTTGGGCCTGGGAGAGACTCCAGTGGAGACTGACGGAAAAATGGCTGCTTACAACCTGTGGTCCTTGTTTCGGGTGCGTGTGTCACCATCGATCTAATGTATCTTACTGCATAGATATATATCTAGCTATAAAAATAGATAGTTATATATCAATATAGATATTTCTAAAAATATCTAGCTTTACGTATAAATTTAAACTTCTATAGTTATAGTTTTGTAAGGCTGAAAACAGACATACAGAATTTGTATTATTATCAGCATTATTCTTATAATTGCCATTGATGTTATTCCAGGGTCAGGTAATACACTGCATGAGGCTTTGACCAATTTTTACTATTTTAGGTAAAAAGCTGCATTGACTGCACTTCTGCATTTAGTGCGATATGGTAGGACTGCAAGCAAAGCCTGAGACAAGATCTTGGTGCGCCCCATGACAATACATATCAGGTAGGTATCCTGCCCTAGAGGTATGAAGGCACCATACAGCAGCACTCATCTGTAATCCAACCTGCAGGGACATTGTGTGCTGCTGTAATGCCCCAAAGTTACTGTAAGATTCTATTGCTTTACTGGTTTTTGCTTTTTTTGGTGTTTTTTATCTTTCATCCCAGTGCTACAAAGACCGAGGACAGAAAGCTCTGGCACTGAAATACTGTGATGAGGCTTCAGCCATGCCACCTGTTACTAAAGAGGTGAGGACTGTCAGTAGTAACGTGGTAACACAATTCAACTGTTATTTCAGCCATTGATTTACTGACCTACTCCACTGCTTACTGTATTGATTCTCTAGAATAGAGCCTCCATAGCCGCCTGTTCCCCATCTTCTATACTAGAAGCTAGAAGTGGTACAACGCAGTACTAGAGTCCCCTTGCCTGTCCTTATCTTATCTTTTATCCAAGCTACAAGGCGTACAACAGGGTACTAGAGCCTCCATTCCCATCTGTATAACCTCTTGTATCCAAGCTAGAAGTGGTACAACAGGATACCAGAGCCTCCTTGCCCACGTTTCATGTTTTGTCACCAGCTGCTTCCTTTGGGTAAGTGAGAATAGTGAGAATTTTGGCCCATGTGAAAGGGGAATTACTGTATGCTAAACTGTTCACTTCATTTTCATTACCTTCTATGACATTTATGGAAATGACACGGCACAGATTATTGTTAGGGGTTCCATCACACTCCCCTTCTGTAGCCGCACCGCCTCCACGCTCCCCTCATGTAAGCCCACTTTCCTAGTGTAACCGTATTGTCACCACACCCCCCTTAGGTAACCATACCGTCTTCACACTCCCCGCATGTAACCATACCACGGTTCGAAAAGTGTCATAATAGAGCCTTAAAGGGGTTCTGTCATTAAAAACAAAAAAATATACTGTATACTTACCTATTGCTCCCCAGGGAGCCTGCTTACCTCTTCTTCTTATCCCAAATCTTCTCCTGGAGCCGCTTGTCACTTCGGTCACGTGACCTCCAGCAACCCGATTTTCCTCCATCCGGTCAAAAAGTGTACATTGCGCTACCTTCCGCTTCCTTCACTAGTGACGTATGCGTACATTGCCTTGTCAGGAAGCGCGGAATGAAAGCAGCCGTGCGAGACAATGGCGCGACTGCGCACGTGCGAACCCGGCACACGACTGCGCATGCAGCTATCCTGGAGATAGCTATAGTCTATGGAATATACACGGGCTTTAGCCTTGGCAGTCGTCGTCTTTAAAATCTATGTATAGCTACCTCCCATGCTGTCCATTGGTTTCTACAGTAACATTGCAGCGCCCTCTATTGGTTTTACAGAAACGTGCTGCACCTATGCTCCCTTTAATAAATGATCCCCAAATAGGGGATGTATCAGATGCAACACGCTCAGGCAGCACTCCGGGCGCACCCACAATGCTCTGAGGGAGCTGGAAGACCTTTGCATAGCCCCACCCAACGCTTTATCAACCGCGCCCTCCCCCCTCCCCCTCACATCCTCCTCAGTCCTTCCTCTTGCACCGTGCTCACGCATCCTAGGCTTGCAGAGCCTGCAGGACTCGTCACCTCCCTACGCAGGATGGTTAAGCAGACGATGACACTAGAAGCAAGCACTAGTTTGCCTCTGAAGGTGCGTCCGTCGGTCGTTTTGAGAGATCTCTTTTGGTGGACGCATTTCGAGTGGGGACGGACGGAAACTTTTTCCCAAAAAAAGGAAAATTGGCTTCGAGCCCATAGGGCTTTATTGGCTTCCCCTGGGCTGGCATTAGTAGACCCTAGTAAGAATAACTATAGATCAGCATGGTCATCTGAAGAAGTTAAAATGTACAGCAGGCCTTTTTTTTTTCCCGCCATACATAAATAAATTCATGCATCCATCCATAACTATAGATTATATAGAGAAATAAATCTTGCTATTTGTATAGCGATAGATAGATAGATAGATAGATAGAGTGAGTAGATTATAGACATACATTATATCCAGATGATAGATTTTAGATTATTTATATCTGTGTAGATTTTATCATCTATATTAATTATATAATAGATCTATGGATTATCTATCTATCAATCAATAGATCTATTATATAATCAACATACATTATAGAATCTACATATATACATAATACAGCTTTATGTGTTTGTGTATGTATGTAGATATATAAATATATATATATATATATATATATCATCTAAAATCTATCTTTAATCTATATGCACAAGATCTATAATTCAGATATAATCTATATCTATAATCTACATAATTAATAAATAGATAGATTCATTCAGTCATACTCATTCATTCATACATACATACATACATACACACTGTATGCAAATGAGCCAGGTGTCTGGCAGGCTGGTGTCACTGCATTGTGATGTCATCAATTTAGAAGTATAAATACCGTACTTGGCAGCCATGTTAGTCAGTCTCCGCTGCAGCTCGTGGACTGGAGGTGGGGGATCCCCTATCTCCTCCGAGAAGCCACAGAACTGGACCCTTTTTATTTTTAGCAGAGTGCATTTTTAATGCAGCACACAAGGGGGAGACAGCGGCCTACCAAAATCTACTGGGTCATATGACGTGGCTGGCGGTGGGCGGGGAAGCGGTTTTTACTCTATCTTCCGCTGTGCTACAGCGGAAGATAGCGTGACGCACTGCTTCCATTGACTAGAATGGAGGCCGGCCGCGCGTACACCCGCGGCAAATAAAGCATACCGCGGGTGAGGTCAGGTGATTTCACGGTGCGGAATTCCATGATGGAATTCCGCACCGTGAGCATTGAGCTATTGGGTTCAATAGAACCTAATAGCTGCGGGCAACGCAGCAGATTTACGCAGCATAAATCCCTCCGTGGGAATGAGCCCTAACTTTAGCCAGCAGAAGGCGCCATAGTATAAGGCAGAAAAAGAAAAGCCCCATGGCAACCCAAATCCAAAATTGGATTGCAGAGGGTTAAAGAGGCCCTGTCCTTTTTAGAACGACGGGGGTAAAATCATACGTCCTGATCAGCCCCGCCCCTGACACGTTGGCGCTTTGCGATAAATAAGTGGGTTTTGTGTTGCAGTTTGGGTACCCAGTCTCTAAAAGGTTCGCCATCACTGATATAGAGGAAGCCCCGACATGTTGGATACACATGGGAGTGCAGCGCCAAAAACGCATGGAACCGTAGTAACAGTGTGAAAATGGCCTTATAAAGATATATGTTTACATTTAGGCTGGATTCCGATGAGCTTACGCATATTTGCACAGACAAAGAAATAACACGCAACGATTATCTCAGCTAGTGAAATAGACAATTAGTATAATATGCGTTCTTTCCCTATGAGAATGTGCGAGAAAATATAGTATGCTGCGTATTTTTTTGTGCGATCGAAATGCACATGGAAAATACGCGCCTGTGAACAAACCCATTGAAATCAATCATTTCTATTTTCTGTGACTTTCGTAGGTGCAACTGCCCCAGAACAAATGGAATCCTGTCCCCTTCACCAGCAGTTTACACTCCGTGCCAGTGCGCGGAAGTTTGGAAATTGCTACGAGATGACAGGCGCCGCCCGATCTTCACCACCTAAATCAAGTACAACATGTGGCAAAAAAACAATATCAGAATCACTTGGATATGCAGAGCCTTTAGGCCTCATGTCCACGGGGAAAAGAAGAATTAAAATCCGCAGCGGATCACCCGCACGCGGATCCGCACCCCATAGGGATGCAATGACCACCCGCGGATAGATAAATACCTGCGGATGGTCAATAAAAGTGAATTAATAAAAATGTGGACATGCTCCATTTAGGTGCGGGTCTCCCGCGGGGACGGCTCCCGCAGGCTTCTATTGAAGCCTATAGAAGCCGTCCGGATCCGCGGGAGACCTAAAATAAGAATAACTTACCCGTAGCGGACCGGGCAGATCTTCTTTCTTCGGCCCGGCGGATGTGCCCGGCGCACGCGCGCGGCACGCCTATAGCAGTTTGTCTCCTCACCAACCATATGTATCAGTGTTATGGTGGATGGTCTATATTGCATCTATTACTCCTAGTTCTAGCTGGTTGTCATCCCTTTGATGACTGTCAGGATCCAGCAGCCCCCCACCCATCCTTCCCCTCTGAAGGTAATATGGAGCTCACTAGCTCCACAAGACTAGATTGGAGCGGCTCCTCTCTTCAGTAGCTCCACTCTAGCGACTTCACTGATCTGCTGGCTAGAATGTATTGGCTGGTGGTAGGATCTCCCAGCAGCCACTACACTCCAGACGCACCATCCAATCAGTGAGCGCGGGGCGGGGCTAGTGGGCGGCAGCGCTGGGGAGGACGCAGCAGTTCTGAACTTCATGTCTTTTGGGGTGGGTGCGGTGGCCTTCAGTTCCTGCAGGCAGAGCTGCACATCCAGCAGGTGAGGCCATCATATCTCTAGTGGGCATTAGTGTTTACAGCTGCTTTAACCAGGGCATTGTGGGTAATGGGCGGGGCCATAGTCTCCGCTGGGGCATTGTGGGTAATGGGGGGGGCTCTCTAGTCTTCGCTGGGACTAGTGGGGTCATAAATAAAGAGAGGTTTATGCGCACAACAGAACCATCTGCACAGCGCAGGCCGAGTCTTCATGCATGGCTGCTGCCGCACAGGAGGCTGGAGGGGCGGGTGAATAACAGCACCTAGCGGACATGGTGCGGCCCCAACTGCACCGCTCTGCGCCATCTGCGTGCAGCACGGGGACTTCTTACAGATGCGACACCATTGTACCCTTTACATTCCACGGTCAGCATAGATTGCTGTCAGTCCCAACCAGCTCCCACTGTGAACCCTTTACATTCCACGGTCAGCATAGATTGCTGTCAGCCCCAGCCAGCTCCCTCTGTGAACCCTTTACATGTCACGGTCAGCATAGATTGCTGTCAGCCCAAGCCAGCTCCCTCTGTAAACCTTTTACATGCCACGGTCAGCATAGATTGCTGTCAGCCCCAGCCAGCTCCCTCTGTAAACCCTTTACATGCCGTGGTCAGCATTTATTGCTTTCAATCCCAGCCAGCTCCCACTGTGAACCCTTTACATGCCGCGGTCAGCCAAGATGGCTGTCAGTCCCAGCCAGCTCCCTCTGCGAACCCTTTACATGCCGCGGTCAGCATAGATTGCTGTCAGCCCCAGCCAGCTCCCTCTGTAAACCCTTTACATGTCGCGATCAGCGTAGATGGCTGTCAGTCCCAGCCAGCTCCCTCTGTAAACCTTTTACATGCCCAGTCAGCATAGATTGCTGTCAGCCCCAGCCAGCTTCCTCTGTGAACCCTTTACATGCCGCGGTAAGCATAGATTGCTGTCAGTCCCAGCCAGCTTCCTCTGTGAACCCTTTACATGCCACGGTCAGCATAGATTGCTGTCAGTCCCAACCAGCTCCCTCTATAAACCCTTTACATGCCACGGTCAGCATAGATTGCTGTGAGCCCCAGCCAGCTCCCACTGTGAACCCTTTACATGCCACGGTCAGCATAGATTGCTGTCAGTCCCAGCTAGCTCCCATTGTGAAGCCTTTACATGTCACGGTCAGCATAGATTGCTGTCAGCCCCAGCCAGCTCCCTCTTTGACCACTTTACATGCCGTGGTCAGCATAGATTGCAGTCAGTCCCAGCCAGCTCCCTCTGTGAACCCTTTACATGCCACGATCAGCATAGATTGCTGTCAGTCCCAGCCAGCTCCCACTGTGGGATAGTACAATCTCAGATTCTGCTCCCACGAGTTTACAGCAAGTACCAGCCACCCAGGACATAAGTTATCTCTTAAGGGGTTAAACCCTTAATGCCACCGGATGTACGTCTGTCCTGGCTGTGTGGTACTTGCCACAACAGGACACAAACGTACATCATGTGGATGGCGTGGGATCAGAAGCTGAGCTCACACCATCCGATAGCGGGCTTCCCACTGCTACAGCAGGGTACCTAAGGATAGCGATCCCTACTATTAAACTCCTACATTCTGTTGAGATGGCAGCAAGTAGAGGATTCCCTGAGCGAGCATGCTCCCTATGTTATGTCGTCTGGCCCTTGTAATCGTGGCGGGCCGATTGGTTGCCATGACAACAGGTGTCCCTGCTTGCCATTACCTATGATCACTACTGTAACTGATGAGGCATTGCGGTACAGAAGCCTCTTGTATAATCATGGCTGTTGTGGCCCCTATAGAGAGAGATATAGATATTCAACTTTTCTGTGCATTTTCCTCTATTTCATATGGGGGGGGGTGAAGACCCCCATATTTGGTATCACCATATCCGTAATGGCCTGTACAATACACTGAATACACTATCAAACACAGAAAAACTGGAGAAAGACAAACCTCTAATAAATGGAGGCAAAATACTAAGTGATCAAAAGTATGGACCCAAAATGGGGCAAAAAGCTCGTCACGTAGAAAGCAAGGCCTCACATACCTCTGACCGGGAAAGATGCAGAAGTTATGGGATGCTGAATGCGGGGATGGGAAAAGAACTTCCAAAACCAAGTGTTGTGTTTGATATGGAGATAATCTGCCCCCCGCAGGACACAATGTATCCGGGCATTAATGCTGGAATACATCACAGGCGTCGAGAGATGGGAAAATAAGAACTACACTTCACCAGGCCTCATATGGCCATGTCCTCAAGGGGCTTCCAAGAAATACATTGACCCCTGGGGAAGGGGGGGACAAACACAGGGCAGTCAGAATATGACAGTCATGGGACCAGCCCTCCGGAACAGGACCAATGCTCTCTACAGGTGCCAGGAGCAGAAGAATGATGATGTCATCATCCGGCTCCACTACATACACCGCGTCGGCCGACACTCCACCCCTCCCACAACAGGCGTCCGGCAGTGTGAAGGGACCACACAGGCGCCAGGAGCAGGATGATGATGTCATCATCCAACTCCGCGCCGGCCGACCCTCCACCCCTCCCACAACAGTTGTCTGGTAGTGTGAGGAGACCACACGGGTGCCAGGAGCAGAAGAATGATGATGTCATCAACCAGCTCCGCGCTGTACACTGCATTGGCCAACCCTCCACCCCCTCCCACAACAGGCAGTGCGGCAAGGGAGTAACGCACTCCATGCACAGTCTTTATATGGTGGGGGCCTCTGAGTTCCCTCACCGCAGGGGCCGGTTTGCAATTGTGACACCTGACGGTACACCTATGCTTTTCCTAAAGGCACACAATCTGCTGGTCAGTACGATTAAGGGCGCCCACCCACTGGCGATTTTTTTCCCTGCGAAATTCGCAGCATTTTGTTCTCTGCAGGGGTCTACGGGACTTGTAATGTTAAAATTGCGATCGCGCAAAATCGCGATAAATTGCGATTTTGCGCGATCGCGATTTTAACATTACAAGTCCCATAGACCACTGCAGAGAAAAAAATGCTGCGAATTTCGCAGGGGGGAAAAAAAATAAAAAAATAAAAATCGCCAGTGCGTCGGCGCCCTAAGGGTTAATACATTTGTGGCATTTATGCGCATCGTTTACTTAGACTAGTAACGTCCCCGCGCTCTCGTGGAAGGTTGTACATACACTGGAACTATAAGATTTGGGCTCTCCCATTCCCCGACCATAGATGCAAAAACTTCAAACGAGACACCCAATGAGTATTCCGGAAATTTCTCCCCCCACCCCCGAAACAAATACCAATCATCATCTTCCGCCAGGAGCTGTCATGTCCACAGCCCCCAGGGCTTTAATCCTCAGAGTGAGCATGTTTTTACGGCCCTAGGGATCAAAAACACTATAGGGCGGTCAATAAGGGGTTAAGGAGCAAACAGACTTTGTCTCTAAGGCCTCTCTATTTTAGTTTGTTTCAGCCCTTTTTAACGCCCCTCATCACCTATTGTAATGATGGAGTGCGTTACACAACGCTGTTGAGCACGTTTGAAAATGGCGTTCGAAAACACTTTAAAATGCAGCATTTTACCAGACGCCTGTGTGAAAGCAGCCTTAGGGCTCATGTCCACGGGCGTATACGTAACACACTGTGGGTCTCCTGCGGTGTTTTACAAATTGCAACCAATACTCTCTGCCGGCAGATAGACGGCAGAGGCCGCGTATGTGGTAAGTATAGCACTGTGCATGCCCACTAATTTCACATCACGGACATGCGCAGTTTGATTTTTTTTTTTTAATTCCCGCTCTGTTCAGAGCAGGAGAGTGTATCGAAACACTGCCCTCTTGCAATTTGGAATTTCTGCGGTTTTGTTTTTACCACTTCTTTTCCCGCCCGTTATTTGTGCGCTCGGGAAAAGATAATACCTGCCCTATCATGTAGTGACAGTACCTGCAGGGAAGATCGGGCGGCGCCGTAGCAATTTCCAAACTTCCGCGCACTGGCACGGAGTGTAAACTGCTGGTGAAGGGGACAGGATTCCATTTGTTCTGGGGCAGTTGCACCTATGAAAGTCACAGAAAATAGAAATGATTGATTTCAATGGGTTTGTTCACAGGCGCGTATTTTCCATGTGCATTTCGATCTCACAAAAAAATACGCAGCATACTATATTTTCTCGTACATTCTCATAGGGAAAGAACGCATATTATACTAATTGTCTATTTCACTAGCTGAGATAATCGTTGCGTGTTATTTCTTTGTCTGTGCAAATATGCGTAAGCTCATCGGAATCCAGCCTAAATGTAAACATATATCTTTATAAGGCCATTTTCACACTGTTTTTCCTCTTACTACGGTTCCATGCGTTTTTGGCGCTGCACTCCCATGTGTATCCAACATGTCGGGGCTTCCTCTATATCAGTGATGGCGAACCTTTTAGAGACTGGGTACCCAAACTGCAACACAAAACCCACTTATTTATCGCAAAGCGCCAACGTGTCAGGGGCGGGGCTGATCAGGACGTATGATTTTACCCCCGTCGTTCTAAAAAGGACAGGGCCTCTTTAACCCTCTGCAATCCAATTTTGGATTTGGGTTGCCATGGGGCTTTTCTTTTTCTGCCTTATACTATGGCACCTTCTGCTGGCTAAAGTTAGGGCTCATTCCCACGGAGGGATTTATGCTGCGTAAATCTGCTGCGTTGCCCGCAGCTATTAGGTTCTATTGAACCCAATAGCTCAATGCTCACGGTGCGGAATTCCACCGTGAAATCACCTGACCTCACCCGCGGTATGCTTTATTTGCCGCGGGTGTACGCGCGGCCGGCCTCCATTCTAGTCAATGGAAGCAGTGCGTCACGCTATCTTCCGCTGTAGCACAGCGGAAGATAGAGTAAAAACCGCTTCCCCGCCCACCGCCAGCCACGTCATATGACCCAGTAGATTTTGGTAGGCCGCTGTCTCCCCCTTGTGTGCTGCATTAAAAATGCACTCTGCTAAAAATAAAAAGGGTCCAGTTCTGTGGCTTCTCGGAGGAGATAGGGGATCCCCCACCTCCAGTCCACGAGCTGCAGCGGAGACTGACTAACATGGCTGCCAAGTCCGGTATTTATACTTCTAAATTGATGACCTCACAATGCAGTGACATCAGCCTGCCAGACACCTGGCTCATTTGCATACAGTGTGTATGTATGTATGTATGTATGAATGAATGAGTATGACTGAATGAATCTATCTATTTATTAATTATGTAGATTATAGATATAGATTATATCTGAATTATAGATCTTGTGCATATAGATTAAAGATAGATTTTAGATGATATATATATATATATATATTTATATATCTACATACATACACAAACACATAAAGCTGTATTATGTATATATGTAGATTCTATAATGTATGTTGATTATATAATAGATCTATTGATTGATAGATAGATAATCCATAGATCTATTATATAATTAATATAGATGATAAAATCTACACAGATATAAATAATCTAAAATCTATCATCTGGATATAATGTATGTCTATAATCTACTCACTCTATCTATCTATCTATCTATCGCTATACAAATAGCAAGATTTATTTCTCTATATAATCTATAGTTATGGATGGATGGATGAATTTATTTATGTATGGCGGGAAAAAAAAAAGGCCTGCTGTACATTTTAACTTCTTCAGATGACCATGCTGATCTATAGTTATTCTTACTAGGGTCTACTAATGCCAGCCCAGGGGAAGCCAATAAAGCCCTATGGGCTCGAAGCCAATTTTCCTTTTTTTGGGAAAAAGTTTCCGTCCGTCCCCACTCGAAATGCGTCCACCAAAAGAGATCTCTCAAAACGACCGACGGACGCACCTTCAGAGGCAAACTAGTGCTTGCTTCTAGTGTCATCGTCTGCTTAACCATCCTGCGTAGGGAGGTGACGAGTCCTGCAGGCTCTGCAAGCCTAGGATGCGTGAGCACGGTGCAAGAGGAAGGACTGAGGAGGATGTGAGGGGGAGGGGGGAGGGCGCGGTTGATAAAGCGTTGGGTGGGGCTATGCAAAGGTCTTCCAGCTCCCTCAGAGCATTGTGGGTGCGCCCGGAGTGCTGCCTGAGCGTGTTGCATCTGATACGTCCCCTATTTGGGGATCATTTATTAAAGGGAGCATAGGTGCAGCACGTTTCTGTAAAACCAATAGAGGGCGCTGCAATGTTACTGTAGAAACCAATGGACAGCATGGGAGGTAGCTATACATAGATTTTAAAGACGACGACTGCCAAGGCTAAAGCCCGTGTATATTCCATAGACTATAGCTATCTCCAGGATAGCTGCATGCGCAGTCGTGTGCCGGGTTCGCACGTGCGCAGTCGCGCCATTGTCTCGCACGGCTGCTTTCATTCCGCGCTTCCTGACAAGGCAATGTACGCATACGTCACTAGTGAAGGAAGCGGAAGGTAGCGCAATGTACACTTTTTGACCGGATGGAGGAAAATCGGGTTGCTGGAGGTCACGTGACCGAAGTGACAAGCGGCTCCAGGAGAAGATTTGGGATAAGAAGAAGAGGTAAGCAGGCTCCCTGGGGAGCAATAGGTAAGTATACAGTATATTTTTTTGTTTTTAATGACAGAACCCCTTTAAGGCTCTATTATGACACTTTTCGAACCGTGGTATGGTTACATGCGGGGAGTGTGAAGACGGTATGGTTACCTAAGGGGGGTGTGGTGACAATACGGTTACACTAGGAAAGTGGGCTTACATGAGGGGAGCGTGGAGGCGGTGCGGCTACAGAAGGGGAGTGTGATGGAACCCCTAACAATAATCTGTGCCGTGTCATTTCCATAAATGTCATAGAAGGTAATGAAAATGAAGTGAACAGTTTAGCATACAGTAATTCCCCTTTCACATGGGCCAAAATTCTCACTATTCTCACTTACCCAAAGGAAGCAGCTGGTGACAAAACATGAAACGTGGGCAAGGAGGCTCTGGTATCCTGTTGTACCACTTCTAGCTTGGATACAAGAGGTTATACAGATGGGAATGGAGGCTCTAGTACCCTGTTGTACGCCTTGTAGCTTGGATAAAAGATAAGATAAGGACAGGCAAGGGGACTCTAGTACTGCGTTGTACCACTTCTAGCTTCTAGTATAGAAGATGGGGAACAGGCGGCTATGGAGGCTCTATTCTACAGAATCAATACAGTAAGCAGTGGAGTAGGTCAGTAAATCAATGGCTGAAATAACAGTTGAATTGTGTTACCACGTTACTACTGACAGTCCTCACCTCTTTAGTAACAGGTGGCATGGCTGAAGCCTCATCACAGTATTTCAGTGCCAGAGCTTTCTGTCCTCGGTCTTTGTAGCACTGGGATGAAAGATAAAAAACACCAAAAAAAGCAAAAACCAGTAAAGCAATAGAATCTTACAGTAACTTTGGGGCATTACAGCAGCACACAATGTCCCTGCAGGTTGGATTACAGATGAGTGCTGCTGTATGGTGCCTTCATACCTCTAGGGCAGGATACCTACCTGATATGTATTGTCATGGGGCGCACCAAGATCTTGTCTCAGGCTTTGCTTGCAGTCCTACCATATCGCACTAAATGCAGAAGTGCAGTCAATGCAGCTTTTTACCTAAAATAGTAAAAATTGGTCAAAGCCTCATGCAGTGTATTACCTGACCCTGGAATAACATCAATGGCAATTATAAGAATAATGCTGATAATAATACAAATTCTGTATGTCTGTTTTCAGCCTTACAAAACTATAACTATAGAAGTTTAAATTTATACGTAAAGCTAGATATTTTTAGAAATATCTATATTGATATATAACTATCTATTTTTATAGCTAGATATATATCTATGCAGTAAGATACATTAGATCGATGGTGACACACGCACCCGAAACAAGGACCACAGGTTGTAAGCAGCCATTTTTCCGTCAGTCTCCACTGGAGTCTCTCCCAGGCCCAAACTGAACCTACCTACCTGAATTGTAAGTACCTACCTTCTTGTTCTCTATGAAAGAACTGAGCGTACCTTTTAAAAAAATGGCGTCGGCAGCAGCAACCAATCAGATTTTGTATAGTTTATGTATAGCTACCTGCCAGGGCTGTGCTGCGTATTTTGACCCACAGTATTTGAATGAATCTGAGCAAAGCAGAAGGAAAAAAGTTAAAGTTGTACTACCTCTAGCTTGGATACAAAATGTGAAACAGATCCTGTTGTATCGCCTCTAGCTTGGATACAAGACGTGATATGGGTGGGCAAGCTGCCACTTGGGATGCATTATGCATTGACACTTGGGGGTCAGGATAACAGCATGCTGACAATAGAGGGCAATGTATAGCTTTATGTCTTTGGTGATGTTAAATTCATTCTCTGTGGCTGATTTTACACAAGTGAGCACTATATCAGCCCGAGAAACTCAAACCTATATCTCGCATGGCAAATATGCGAGTGTGTCTGCCAGTGCAGTGCGCCTTGTAAGAACAATGCATTGCGATGTGTGTATGTGTGTAAAATATATACACATACATACACACATACATATACAAACACACACACACCGCTGTAGGAGCAACTGTAAGAAACAAAATAAATGGTGGGAATATGGCGGCCGCCTGATCTTTCACGCACATAGTATTCATAGGGGAGGTCCTATATTTTCTCGGTCAAGTATTAACGGGAGAGAATACTGCTGGTGAAAACGAAACCACAGAAAGCTTAGGCTTAGTTTTGTCCCAATATACGGCCGTGACAATCACCAGCGATGCTTTTTTTTTTTAGAGGATTAAATCGCATCGCTGCCGCGCACATTAAAAACCACGTTTTTGTTTAACGCGCAAGTCGGTAGGACTTTCCAATGTTAACATTGCAGCGCATATTTGTCGCCTTGTGATGCGATAAAACGCAGCCTCCATAGGATTACATGGGAGATTTTAAAAAACGCACTGCGCAGAAGGACACAGCAGGCTGCAATTTTCTCTCTCAACATCACATCAGTGAAAACCTTGCTGAAGGGAAGGGAACCGTCGGGAATCATTGGCTGCGAAATCTGCTTTTTTTTTTTTTTCAATAACCAACGCATCGGTTAAAAATGGCGCGATTTTACCCGCCGGTTTGAAACCACCCTAGAGAAAAATAGGGCAAAAAGATGGAGAACTGGGAGGTGACCCGCTAATCTCTATGGTGCTGTAAGTTTGGGTAAATCCAATAGGTGGTGCAACACGTTTCTGTAAAACCAACAGAGGGCGCTGCAATGTTACTGTAGAAACCAATGGACAGCATGGCAGGTAGCTATACATAAACTATACAAAATCTGATTGGTTGCTGCTGCCGACGCCATTTTTTTAAAAGGTACGCTCAGTTCTTTCATAGAGAACAAGAAGGTAGGTACTTACAATTCAGGTAGGTAGGTTCAGTTTGGGCCTGGGAGAGACTCCAGTGGAGACTGACGGAAAAATGGCTGCTTACAACCTGTGGTCCTTGTTTCGGGTGCGTGTGTCACCATCGATCTAATGTATCTTACTGCATAGATATATATCTAGCTATAAAAATAGATAGTTATATATCAATATAGATATTTCTAAAAATATCTAGCTTTACGTATAAATTTAAACTTCTATAGTTATAGTTTTGTAAGGCTGAAAACAGACATACAGAATTTGTATTATTATCAGCATTATTCTTATAATTGCCATTGATGTTATTCCAGGGTCAGGTAATACACTGCATGAGGCTTTGACCAATTTTTACTATTTTAGGTAAAAAGCTGCATTGACTGCACTTCTGCATTTAGTGCGATATGGTAGGACTGCAAGCAAAGCCTGAGACAAGATCTTGGTGCGCCCCATGACAATACATATCAGGTAGGTATCCTGCCCTAGAGGTATGAAGGCACCATACAGCAGCACTCATCTGTAATCCAACCTGCAGGGACATTGTGTGCTGCTGTAATGCCCCAAAGTTACTGTAAGATTCTATTGCTTTACTGGTTTTTGCTTTTTTTGGTGTTTTTTATCTTTCATCCCAGTGCTACAAAGACCGAGGACAGAAAGCTCTGGCACTGAAATACTGTGATGAGGCTTCAGCCATGCCACCTGTTACTAAAGAGGTGAGGACTGTCAGTAGTAACGTGGTAACACAATTCAACTGTTATTTCAGCCATTGATTTACTGACCTACTCCACTGCTTACTGTATTGATTCTCTAGAATAGAGCCTCCATAGCCGCCTGTTCCCCATCTTCTATACTAGAAGCTAGAAGTGGTACAACGCAGTACTAGAGTCCCCTTGCCTGTCCTTATCTTATCTTTTATCCAAGCTACAAGGCGTACAACAGGGTACTAGAGCCTCCATTCCCATCTGTATAACCTCTTGTATCCAAGCTAGAAGTGGTACAACAGGATACCAGAGCCTCCTTGCCCACGTTTCATGTTTTGTCACCAGCTGCTTCCTTTGGGTAAGTGAGAATAGTGAGAATTTTGGCCCATGTGAAAGGGGAATTACTGTATGCTAAACTGTTCACTTCATTTTCATTACCTTCTATGACATTTATGGAAATGACACGGCACAGATTATTGTTAGGGGTTCCATCACACTCCCCTTCTGTAGCCGCACCGCCTCCACGCTCCCCTCATGTAAGCCCACTTTCCTAGTGTAACCGTATTGTCACCACACCCCCCTTAGGTAACCATACCGTCTTCACACTCCCCGCATGTAACCATACCACGGTTCGAAAAGTGTCATAATAGAGCCTTAAAGGGGTTCTGTCATTAAAAACAAAAAAATATACTGTATACTTACCTATTGCTCCCCAGGGAGCCTGCTTACCTCTTCTTCTTATCCCAAATCTTCTCCTGGAGCCGCTTGTCACTTCGGTCACGTGACCTCCAGCAACCCGATTTTCCTCCATCCGGTCAAAAAGTGTACATTGCGCTACCTTCCGCTTCCTTCACTAGTGACGTATGCGTACATTGCCTTGTCAGGAAGCGCGGAATGAAAGCAGCCGTGCGAGACAATGGCGCGACTGCGCACGTGCGAACCCGGCACACGACTGCGCATGCAGCTATCCTGGAGATAGCTATAGTCTATGGAATATACACGGGCTTTAGCCTTGGCAGTCGTCGTCTTTAAAATCTATGTATAGCTACCTCCCATGCTGTCCATTGGTTTCTACAGTAACATTGCAGCGCCCTCTATTGGTTTTACAGAAACGTGCTGCACCTATGCTCCCTTTAATAAATGATCCCCAAATAGGGGACGTATCAGATGCAAAACGCTCAGGCAGCACTCCGGGCGCACCCACAATGCTCTGAGGGAGCTGGAAGACCTTTGCATAGCCCCACCCAACGCTTTATCAACCGCGCCCTCCCCCCTCCCCCTCACATCCTCCTCAGTCCTTCCTCTTGCACCGTGCTCACGCATCCTAGGCTTGCAGAGCCTGCAGGACTCGTCACCTCCCTACGCAGGATGGTTAAGCAGACGATGACACTAGAAGCAAGCACTAGTTTGCCTCTGAAGGTGCGTCCGTCGGTCGTTTTGAGAGATCTCTTTTGGTGGACGCATTTCGAGTGGGGACGGACGGAAACTTTTTCCCAAAAAAAGGAAAATTGGCTTCGAGCCCATAGGGCTTTATTGGCTTCCCCTGGGCTGGCATTAGTAGACCCTAGTAAGAATAACTATAGATCAGCATGGTCATCTGAAGAAGTTAAAATGTACAGCAGGCCTTTTTTTTTTCCCGCCATACATAAATAAATTCATCCATCCATCCATAACTATAGATTATATAGAGAAATAAATCTTGCTATTTGTATAGCGATAGATAGATAGATAGATAGATAGATAGATAGATAGATAGATAGATAGATAGAGTGAGTAGATTATAGACATACATTATATCCAGATGATAGATTTTAGATTATTTATATCTGTGTAGATTTTATCATCTATATTAATTATATAATAGATCTATGGATTATCTATCTATCAATCAATAGATCTATTATATAATCAACATACATTATAGAATCTACATATATACATAATACAGCTTTATGTGTTTGTGTATGTATGTAGATATATAAATATATATATATATATATATATATATCATCTAAAATCTATCTTTAATCTATATGCACAAGATCTATAATTCAGATATAATCTATATCTATAATCTACATAATTAATAAATAGATAGATTCATTCAGTCATACTCATTCATTCATACATACATACATACATACACACTGTATGCAAATGAGCCAGGTGTCTGGCAGGCTGATGTCACTGCATTGTGAGGTCATCAATTTAGAAGTATAAATACCGGACTTGGCAGCCATGTTAGTCAGTCTCCGCTGCAGCTCGTGGACTGGAGGTGGGGGATCCCCTATCTCCTCCGAGAAGCCACAGAACTGGACCCTTTTTATTTTTAGCAGAGTGCATTTTTAATGCAGCACACAAGGGGGAGACAGCGGCCTACCAAAATCTACTGGGTCATATGACGTGGCTGGCGGTGGGCGGGGAAGCGGTTTTTACTCTATCTTCCGCTGTGCTACAGCGGAAGATAGCGTGACGCACTGCTTCCATTGACTAGAATGGAGGCCGGCCGCGCGTACACCCGCGGCAAATAAAGCATACCGCGGGTGAGGTCAGGTGATTTCACGGTGGAATTCCGCACCGTGAGCATTGAGCTATTGGGTTCAATAGAACCTAATAGCTGCGGGCAACGCAGCAGATTTACGCAGCATAAATCCCTCCGTGGGAATGAGCCCTAACTTTAGCCAGCAGAAGGTGCCATAGTATAAGGCAGAAAAAGAAAAGCCCCATGGCAACCCAAATCCAAAATTGGATTGCAGAGGGTTAAAGAGGCCCTGTCCTTTTTAGAACGACGGGGGTAAAATCATACGTCCTGATCAGCCCCGCCCCTGACACGTTGGCGCTTTGCGATAAATAAGTGGGTTTTGTGTTGCAGTTTGGGTACCCAGTCTCTAAAAGGTTCGCCATCACTGATATAGAGGAAGCCCCGACATGTTGGATACACATGGGAGTGCAGCGCCAAAAACGCATGGAACCGTAGTAAGAGGAAAAACAGTGTGAAAATGGCCTTATAAAGATATATGTTTACATTTAGGCTGGATTCCGATGAGCTTACGCATATTTGCACAGACAAAGAAATAACACGCAACGATTATCTCAGCTAGTGAAATAGACAATTAGTATAATATGCGTTCTTTCCCTATGAGAATGTACGAGAAAATATAGTATGCTGCGTATTTTTTTGTGAGATCGAAATGCACATGGAAAATACGCGCCTGTGAACAAACCCATTGAAATCAATCATTTCTATTTTCTGTGACTTTCATAGGTGCAACTGCCCCAGAACAAATGGAATCCTGTCCCCTTCACCAGCAGTTTACACTCCGTGCCAGTGCGCGGAAGTTTGGAAATTGCTACGGCGCCGCCCGATCTTCCCTGCAGGTACTGTCACTACATGATAGGGCAGGTATTATCTTTTCCCGAGCGCACAAATAACGGGCGGGAAAAGAAGTGGTAAAAACAAAACCGCAGAAATTCCAAATTGCAAGAGGGCAGTGTTTCGATACACTCTCCTGCTCTGAACAGAGCGGGAATTAAAAAAAAAAAATCAAACTGCCCATGTCCGTGATGTGAAATTAGTGGGCATGCACAGTGCTATACTTACCACATACGCGGCCTCTGCCGTCTATCTGCCGGCAGAGAGTATTGGTTGCAATTTGTAAAACACCGCAGGAGACCCACAGTGTGTTACGTATACGCCCGTGGACATGAGCCCTAAGGCTGCTTTCACACAGGCGTCTGGTAAAATGCTGCATTTTAAAGTGTTTTCGAACGCCATTTTCAAACGTGCTCAACAGCGTTGTGTAACGCACTCCATCATTACAATAGGTGATGAGGGGCGTTAAAAAGGGCTGAAACAAACTAAAATAGAGAGGCCTTAGAGACAAAGTCTGTTTGCTCCTTAACCCCTTATTGACCGCCCTATAGTGTTTTTGATCCCTAGGGCCGTAAAAACATGCTCACTCTGAGGATTAAAGCCCTGGGGGCTGTGGACATGACAGCTCCTGGCGGAAGATGATGATTGGTATTTGTTTCGGGGGTGGGGGGAGAAATTTCCGGAATACTCATTGGGTGTCTCGTTTGAAGTTTTTGCATCTATGGTCGGGGAATGGGAGAGCCCAAATCTTATAGTTCCAGTGTATGTACAACCTTCCACGAGAGCGCGGGGACGTTACTAGTCTAAGTAAACGATGCGCATAAATGCCACAAATGTATTAACCCTTAGGGCGCCGACGCACTGGCGATTTTTATTTTTTTATTTTTTTTCCCCCCTGCGAAATTCGCAGCATTTTTTTCTCTGCAGTGGTCTATGGGACTTGTAATGTTAAAATCGCGATCGCGCAAAATCGCAATTTATCGCGATTTTGCGCGATCGCAATTTTAACATTACAAGTCCCATAGACCCCTGCAGAGAACAAAATGCTGCGAATTTCGCAGGGAAAAAAATCGCCAGTGGGTGGGCGCCCTTAATCGTACTGACCAGCAGATTGTGTGCCTTTAGGAAAAGCATAGGTGTACCGTCAGGTGTCACAATTGCAAACCGGCCCCTGCGGTGAGGGAACTCAGAGGCCCCCACCATATAAAGACTGTGCATGGAGTGCGTTACTCCCTTGCCGCACTGCCTGTTGTGGGAGGGGGTGGAGGGTTGGCCAATGCAGTGTACAGCGCGGAGCTGGTTGATGACATCATCATTCTTCTGCTCCTGGCACCCGTGTGGTCTCCTCACACTACCAGACAACTGTTGTGGGAGGGGTGGAGGGTCGGCCGGCGCGGAGTTGGATGATGACATCATCATCCTGCTCCTGGCGCCTGTGTGGTCCCTTCACACTGCCGGACGCCTGTTGTGGGAGGGGTGGAGTGTCGGCCGACGCGGTGTATGTAGTGGAGCCGGATGATGACATCATCATTCTTCTGCTCCTGGCACCTGTAGAGAGCATTGGTCCTGTTCCGGAGGGCTGGTCCCATGACTGTCATATTCTGACTGCCCTGTGTTTGTCCCCCCCTTCCCCAGGGGTCAATGTATTTCTTGGAAGCCCCTTGAGGACATGGCCATATGAGGCCTGGTGAAGTGTAGTTCTTATTTTCCCATCTCTCGACGCCTGTGATGTATTCCAGCATTAATGCCCGGATACATTGTGTCCTGCGGGGGGCAGATTATCTCCATATCAAACACAACACTTGGTTTTGGAAGTTCTTTTCCCATCCCCGCATTCAGCATCCCATAACTTCTGCATCTTTCCCGGTCAGAGGTATGTGAGGCCTTGCTTTCTACGTGACGAGCTTTTTGCCCCATTTTGGGTCCATACTTTTGATCACTTAGTATTTTGCCTCCATTTATTAGAGGTTTGTCTTTCTCCAGTTTTTCTGTGTTTGATAGTGTATTCAGTGTATTGTACAGGCCATTACGGATATGGTGATACCAAATATGGGGGTCTTCACCCCCCCCCCCCATATGAAATAGAGGAAAATGCACAGAAAAGTTGAATATCTATATCTCTCTCTATAGGGGCCACAACAGCCATGATTATACAAGAGGCTTCTGTACCGCAATGCCTCATCAGTTACAGTAGTGATCATAGGTAATGGCAAGCAGGGACACCTGTTGTCATGGCAACCAATCGGCCCGCCACGATTACAAGGGCCAGACGACATAACATAGGGAGCATGCTCGCTCAGGGAATCCTCTACTTGCTGCCATCTCAACAGAATGTAGGAGTTTAATAGTAGGGATCGCTATCCTTAGGTACCCTGCTGTAGCAGTGGGAAGCCCGCTATCGGATGGTGTGAGCTCAGCTTCTGATCCCACGCCATCCACATGATGTACGTTTGTGTCCTGTTGTGGCAAGTACCACACAGCCAGGACAGACGTACATCCGGTGGCATTAAGGGTTTAACCCCTTAAGAGATAACTTATGTCCTGGGTGGCTGGTACTTGCTGTAAACTCGTGGGAGCAGAATCTGAGATTGTACTATCCCACAGTGGGAGCTGGCTGGGACTGACAGCAATCTATGCTGATCGTGGCATGTAAAGGGTTCACAGAGGGAGCTGGCTGGGACTGACTGCAATCTATGCTGACCACGGCATGTAAAGTGGTCAAAGAGGGAGCTGGCTGGGGCTGACAGCAATCTATGCTGACCGTGACATGTAAAGGCTTCACAATGGGAGCTAGCTGGGACTGACAGCAATCTATGCTGACCGTGGCATGTAAAGGGTTCACAGTGGGAGCTGGCTGGGGCTCACAGCAATCTATGCTGACCGTGGCATGTAAAGGGTTTATAGAGGGAGCTGGTTGGGACTGACAGCAATCTATGCTGACCGTGGCATGTAAAGGGTTCACAGAGGAAGCTGGCTGGGACTGACAGCAATCTATGCTTACCGCGGCATGTAAAGGGTTCACAGAGGAAGCTGGCTGGGGCTGACAGCAATCTATGCTGACTGGGCATGTAAAAGGTTTACAGAGGGAGCTGGCTGGGACTGACAGCCATCTACGCTGATCGCGACATGTAAAGGGTTTACAGAGGGAGCTGGCTGGGGCTGACAGCAATCTATGCTGACCGCGGCATGTAAAGGGTTCGCAGAGGGAGCTGGCTGGGACTGACAGCCATCTTGGCTGACCGCGGCATGTAAAGGGTTCACAGAGGAAGCTGGCTGGGGCTGACAGCAATCTATGCTGACTGGGCATGTAAAAGGTTTACAGAGGGAGCTGGCTGGGACTGACAGCCATCTACGCTGATCGCGACATGTAAAGGGTTTACAGAGGGAGCTGGCTGGGGCTGACAGCAATCTATGCTGACTGGGCATGTAAAAGGTTTACAGAGGGAGCTGGCTGGGACTGACAGCCATCTACGCTGATCGCGACATGTAAAGGGTTTACAGAGGGAGCTGGCTGGGGCTGACAGCAATCTATGCTGACCGCGGCATGTAAAGGGTTCGCAGAGGGAGCTGGCTGGGACTGACAGCCATCTTGGCTGACCGCGGCATGTAAAGGGTTCACAGTGGGAGCTGGCTGGGATTGAAAGCAATAAATGCTGACCACGGCATGTAAAGGGTTTACAGAGGGAGCTGGCTGGGGCTGACAGCAATCTATGCTGACCGTGGCATGTAAAAGGTTTACAGAGGGAGCTGGCTTGGGCTGACAGCAATCTATGCTGACCGTGACATGTAAAGGGTTCACAGAGGGAGCTGGCTGGGGCTGACAGCAATCTATGCTGACCGTGGAATGTAAAGGGTTCACAGTGGGAGCTGGTTGGGACTGACAGCAATCTATGCTGACCGTGGAATGTAAAGGGTACAATGGTGTCGCATCTGTAAGAAGTCCCCGTGCTGCACGCAGATGGCGCAGAGCGGTGCAGTTGGGGCCGCGCCATGTCCGCTAGGTGCTGTTATTCACCCGCCCCTCCAGCCTCCTGTGCGGCAGCAGCCATGCATGAAGACTCGGCCTGCGCTGTGCAGATGGTTCTGTTGTGCGCATAAACCTCTCTTTATTTATGACCCCACTAGTCCCAGCGAAGACTAGAGAGCCCCCCCCATTACCCACAATGCCCCAGCGGAGACTATGGCCCCGCCCATTACCCACAATGCCCTGGTTAAAGCAGCTGTAAACACTAATGCCCACTAGAGATATGATGGCCTCACCTGCTGGATGTGCAGCTCTGCCTGCAGGAACTGAAGGCCACCGCACCCACCCCAAAAGACATGAAGTTCAGAACTGCTGCGTCCTCCCCAGCGCTGCCGCCCACTAGCCCCGCCCCGCGCTCACTGATTGGATGGTGCGTCTGGAGTGTAGTGGCTGCTGGGAGATCCTACCACCAGCCAATACATTCTAGCCAGCAGATCAGTGAAGTCGCTAGAGTGGAGCTACTGAAGAGAGGAGCCGCTCCAATCTAGTCTTGTGGAGCTAGTGAGCTCCATATTACCTTCAGAGGGGAAGGATGGGTGGGGGGCTGCTGGATCCTGACAGTCATCAAAGGGATGACAACCAGCTAGAACTAGGAGTAATAGATGCAATATAGACCATCCACCATAACACTGATACATATGGTTGGTGAGGAGACAAACTGCTATAGGCGTGCCGCGCGCGTGCGCCGGGCACATCCGCCGGGCCGAAGAAAGAAGATCTGCCCGGTCCGCTACGGGTAAGTTATTCTTATTTTAGGTCTCCCGCGGATCCGGACGGCTTCTATAGGCTTCAATAGAAGCCTGCGGGAGCCGTCCCCGCGGGAGACCCGCACCTAAATGGAGCATGTCCACATTTTTCTTAATTCACTTTTATTGACCATCCGCAGGTATTTATCTATCCGCGGGTGGTCATTGCATCCCTATGGGGTGCGGATCCGCGTGCGGGTGATCCGCTGCGGATTTTAATTCTTCTTTTCCCCGTGGACATGAGGCCTAAAGGCTCTGCATATCCAGGTGATTCTGATATTGTTTTTTTGCCACATGTTGTACTTGATTTAGGTGGTGAAGATCGGGCGGCGCCTGTCATCTCGTAGCAATTTCCAAACTTCCGCGCACTGGCACGGAGTGTAAACTGCTGGTGAAGGGGACAGGATTCCATTTGTTCTGGGGCAGTTGCACCTACGAAAGTCACAGAAAATAGAAATGATTGATTTCAATGGGTTTGTTCACAGGCGCGTATTTTCCATGTGCATTTCGATCGCACAAAAAAATACGCAGCATACTATATTTTCTCGCACATTCTCATAGGGAAAGAACGCATATTATACTAATTGTCTATTTCACTAGCTGAGATAATCGTTGCGTGTTATTTCTTTGTCTGTGCAAATATGCGTAAGCTCATCGGAATCCAGCCTAAATGTAAACATATATCTTTATAAGGCCATTTTCACACTGTTACTACGGTTCCATGCGTTTTTGGCGCTGCACTCCCATGTGTATCCAACATGTCGGGGCTTCCTCTATATCAGTGATGGCGAACCTTTTAGAGACTGGGTACCCAAACTGCAACACAAAACCCACTTATTTATCGCAAAGCGCCAACGTGTCAGGGGCGGGGCTGATCAGGACGTATGATTTTACCCCCGTCGTTCTAAAAAGGACAGGGCCTCTTTAACCCTCTGCAATCCAATTTTGGATTTGGGTTGCCATGGGGCTTTTCTTTTTCTGCCTTATACTATGGCGCCTTCTGCTGGCTAAAGTTAGGGCTCATTCCCACGGAGGGATTTATGCTGCGTAAATCTGCTGCGTTGCCCGCAGCTATTAGGTTCTATTGAACCCAATAGCTCAATGCTCACGGTGCGGAATTCCATCGTGGAATTCCGCACCGTGAAATCACCTGACCTCACCCGCGGTATGCTTTATTTGCCGCGGGTGTACGCGCGGTCGGCCTCCATTCTAGTCAATGGAAGCAGTGCGTCACGCTATCTTCCGCTGTAGCACAGCGGAAGATAGAGTAAAAACCGCTTCCCCGCCCACCGCCAGCCACGTCATATGACCCAGTAGATTTTGGTAGGCCGCTGTCTCCCCCTTGTGTGCTGCATTAAAAATGCACTCTGCTAAAAATAAAAAGGGTCCAGTTCTGTGGCTTCTCGGAGGAGATAGGGGATCCCCCACCTCCAGTCCATGAGCTGCAGCGGAGACTGACTAACATGGCTGCCAAGTCCGGTATTTATACTTCTAAATTGATGACCTCACAATGCAGTGACATCAGCCTGCCAGACACCTGGCTCATTTGCATACAGTGTGTATGTATGTATGTATGTATGAATGAATGAGTATGACTGAATGAATCTATCTATTTATTAATTATGTAGATTATAGATATAGATTATATCTGAATTATAGATCTTGTGCATATAGATTAAAGATAGATTTTAGATGATATATATATATATATATATTTATATATCTACATACATACACAAACACATAAAGCTGTATTATGTATATATGTAGATTCTATAATGTATGTTGATTATATAATAGATCTATTGATTGATAGATAGATAATCCATAGATCTATTATATAATTAATATAGATGATAAAATCTACACAGATATAAATAATCTAAAATCTATCATCTGGATATAATGTATGTCTATAATCTACTCACTCTATCTATCTATCTATCTATCGCTATACAAATAGCAAGATTTATTTCTCTATATAATCTATAGTTATGGATGGATGGATGAATTTATTTATGTATGGCGGGAAAAAAAAAAGGCCTGCTGTACATTTTAACTTCTTCAGATGACCATGCTGATCTATAGTTATTCTTACTAGGGTCTACTAATGCCAGCCCAGGGGAAGCCAATAAAGCCCTATGGGCTCGAAGCCAATTTTCCTTTTTTTGGGAAAAAGTTTCCGTCCGTCCCCACTCGAAATGCGTCCACCAAAAGAGATCTCTCAAAACGACCGACGGACGCACCTTCAGAGGCAAACTAGTGCTTGCTTCTAGTGTCATCGTCTGCTTAACCATCCTGCGTAGGGAGGTGACGAGTCCTGCAGGCTCTGCAAGCCTAGGATGCGTGAGCACGGTGCAAGAGGAAGGACTGAGGAGGATGTGAGGGGGAGGGGGGAGGGCGCGGTTGATAAAGCGTTGGGTGGGGCTATGCAAAGGTCTTCCAGCTCCCTCAGAGCATTGTGGGTGCGCCCGGAGTGCTGCCTGAGCGTGTTGCATCTGATACGTCCCCTATTTGGGGATCATTTATTAAAGGGAGCATAGGTGCAGCACGTTTCTGTAAAACCAATAGAGGGCGCTGCAATGTTACTGTAGAAACCAATGGACAGCATGGGAGGTAGCTATACATAGATTTTAAAGACGACGACTGCCAAGGCTAAAGCCCGTGTATATTCCATAGACTATAGCTATCTCCAGGATAGCTGCATGCGCAGTCGTGTGCCGGGTTCGCACGTGCGCAGTCGCGCCATTGTCTCGCACGGCTGCTTTCATTCCGCGCTTCCTGACAAGGCAATGTACGCATACGTCACTAGTGAAGGAAGCGGAAGGTAGCGCAATGTACACTTTTTGACCGGATGGAGGAAAATCGGGTTGCTGGAGGTCACGTGACCGAAGTGACAAGCGGCTCCAGGAGAAGATTTGGGATAAGAAGAAGAGGTAAGCAGGCTCCCTGGGGAGCAATAGGTAAGTATACAGTATATTTTTTTGTTTTTAATGACAGAACCCCTTTAAGGCTCTATTATGACACTTTTCGAACCGTGGTATGGTTACATGCGGGGAGTGTGAAGACGGTATGGTTACCTAAGGGGGGTGTGGTGACAATACGGTTACACTAGGAAAGTGGGCTTACATGAGGGGAGCGTGGAGGCGGTGCGGCTACAGAAGGGGAGTGTGATGGAACCCCTAACAATAATCTGTGCCGTGTCATTTCCATAAATGTCATAGAAGGTAATGAAAATGAAGTGAACAGTTTAGCATACAGTAATTCCCCTTTCACATGGGCCAAAATTCTCACTATTCTCACTTACCCAAAGGAAGCAGCTGGTGACAAAACATGAAACGTGGGCAAGGAGGCTCTGGTATCCTGTTGTACCACTTCTAGCTTGGATACAAGAGGTTATACAGATGGGAATGGAGGCTCTAGTACCCTGTTGTACGCCTTGTAGCTTGGATAAAAGATAAGATAAGGACAGGGAAGGGGACTCTAGTACTGCGTTGTACCACTTCTAGCTTCTAGTATAGAAGATGGGGAACAGGCGGCTATGGAGGCTCTATTCTAGAGAATCAATACAGTAAGCAGTGGAGTAGGTCAGTAAATCAATGGCTGAAATAACAGTTGAATTGTGTTACCACGTTACTACTGACAGTCCTCACCTCTTTAGTAACAGGTGGCATGGCTGAAGCCTCATCACAGTATTTCAGTGCCAGAGCTTTCTGTCCTTGGTCTTTGTAGCACTGGGATGAAAGATAAAAAACACCAAAAAAAGCAAAAACCAGTAAAGCAATAGAATCTTACAGTAACTTTGGGGCATTACAGCAGCACACAATGTCCCTGCAGGTTGGATTACAGATGAGTGCTGCTGTATGGTGCCTTCATACCTCTAGGGCAGGATACCTACCTGATATGTATTGTCATGGGGCGCACCAAGATCTTGTCTCAGGCTTTGCTTGCAGTCCTACCATATCGCACTAAATGCAGAAGTGCAGTCAATGCAGCTTTTTACCTAAAATAGTAAAAATTGGTCAAAGCCTCATGCAGTGTATTACCTGACCCTGGAATAACATCAATGGCAATTATAAGAATAATGCTGATAATAATACAAATTCTGTATGTCTGTTTTCAGCCTTACAAAACTATAACTATAGAAGTTTAAATTTATACGTAAAGCTAGATATTTTTAGAAATATCTATATTGATATATAACTATCTATTTTTATAGCTAGATATATATCTATGCAGTAAGATACATTAGATCGATGGTGACACACGCACCCGAAACAAGGACCACAGGTTGTAAGCAGCCATTTTTCCGTCAGTCTCCACTGGAGTCTCTCCCAGGCCCAAACTGAACCTACCTACCTGAATTGTAAGTACCTACCTTCTTGTTCTCTATGAAAGAACTGAGCGTACCTTTTAAAAAAATGGCGGCGGCAGCAGCAACCAATCAGATTTTGTATAGTTTATGTATAGCTACCTGCCATGCTGTCCATTGGTTTCTACAGTAACATTGCAGCGCCCTCTGTTGGTTTTACAGAAACGTGTTGCACCACCTATTGGATTTACCCAAACTTACAGCACCATAGAGATTAGCGGGTCACCTCCCAGTTCTCCATCTTTTTGCCCTATTTTTCTCTAGGGTGGTTTCAAACCGGCGGGTAAAATCGCGCCATTTTTAACCGATGCGTTGGTTATTGAAAAAAAAAAAAGCAGATTTCGCAGCCAATGATTCCCGACGGTTCCCTTCCCTTCAGCAAGGTTTTCACTGATGTGATGTTGAGAGAGAAAATCGCAGCCTGCTGTGTCCTTCTGCGCAGTGCGTTTTTTAAAATCTCCCATGTAATCCTATGGAGGCTGCGTTTTATCGCATCACAAGGCGACAAATATGCGCTGCAATGTTAACACTGGAAAGTCCTACCGACTTGCGCGTTAAACAAAAACATGTGGTTTTTAATGTGCGCGGCAGCGATGCGATTTAATCCTCTAAAAAAAAAAAGCATCGCTGGTGATTGTCACGGCCGTATATTGGGACAAAACTAAGCCTAAGCTTTCTGTGGTTTCGTTTTCACCAGCAGTATTCTCTCCCGTTAATACTTGACCGAGAAAATATAGGACCTCCCCTATGAATACTATGTGCGTGAAAGATCAGGCGGCCGCCATATTCCCACCATTTATTTTGTTTCTTACAGTTGCTCCTACAGCGGTGTGTGTGTGTGTTTGTATATGTATGTGTGTATGTATGTGTATATATTTTACACACATACACACATCGCAATGCATTGTTCTTACAAGGCGCACTGCACTGGCAGACACACTCGCATATTTGCCATGCGAGATATAGGTTTGAGTTTCTCGGGCTGATATAGTGCTCACTTGTGTAAAATCAGCCACAGAGAATGAATTTAACATCACCAAAGACATAAAGCTATACATTGCCCTCTATTGTCAGCATGCTGTTATCCTGACCCCCAAGTGTCAATGCATAATGCATCCCAAGTGGCAGCTTGCCCACCCATATCACGTCTTGTATCCAAGCTAGAGGCGATACAACAGGATCTGTTTCACATTTTGTATCCAAGCTAGAGGTAGTACAACTTTAACTTTTTTCCTTCTGCTTTGCTCAGATTCATTCAAATACTGTGGGTCAAAATACGCAGCACAGCCCTAGAGGAATTCGTTAAGGGGTCTAGTTTTTTAAACAGGGTCATTTGTGGGGGTTCTCCCAAGTGCTCAAGGGCTCCACTAGTGAGCAATAGGACCTAAAACACTTTCATGCAAAATAACTGTTCACAAAGCCACCGGCTGCTCCTTTCGGTTTGGGCCCCATTGTGCATACGGACACAAGATTAGGGCCACAATGGGTATATCTCTGAACACGGGACATACGGGGGGTCTCCATTTTGGGGTGCCAATCCTCATCTTCATGTGCAATATAGAAAAAAAGCCCATCATTAAAATTAAAATGACATATTTGCAAAAATATGAAATTTAATTTCTTCCCCTCCAAATTGCATTAATTCTTGACAAAACCTGTGGGGTAAAAATCCTCCTGACCCCCTCAGTGAATACATTAAGGGGTGTAGTTTATAAAATGGGGTCATTTGTGGGGGGATCTATCATTTGGACACCCATGAGACTTTGCAATCTTGGCTTGGTGCAGGAAAAAAAAGTGTTCCTCAAAATGTTAAAAATCAATGTAAAATTTGTACGTCTCCTGTTTTTCTAATGTGCGTCCAGAATAAAGTAAACAGATGGAAATATATATCTTATCAAAGATTTGTACAGTATGTTTGCACATATTTGAGATATTGTGGCTGAAAATAAATTACATTTTTATAAATTTTTTCTCAATTTTGACGCTTTTAATAAATATACACTAATTTTCTCAATTGCGCGATCGCAATTTTAACATTACAAGTCCCGTAGACCCCTGCAGAGAACAAAATGCTGCGAATTTCGCAGGGAAAAAAATCGCCAGTGGGTGGGCGCCCTTAATCGTACTGACCAGCAGATTGTGTGCCTTTAGGAAAAGCATAGGTGTACCGTCAGGTGTCACAATTGCAAACCGGCCCCTGCGGTGAGGGAACTCAGAGGCCCCCACCATATAAAGACTGTGCATGGAGTGCGTTACTCCCTTGCCGCACTGCCTGTTGTGGGAGGGGGTGGAGGGTTGGCCAATGCAGTGTACAGCGCGGAGCTGGTTGATGACATCATCATTCTTCTGCTCCTGGCACCCGTGTGGTCTCCTCACACTACCAGACAACTGTTGTGGGAGGGGTGGAGGGTCGGCCGGCGCGGAGTGGGTGATGACATCATCATCCTGCTCCTGGCGCCTGTGTGGTCCCTTCACACTGCCGGACGCCTGTTGTGGGAGGGGTGGAGTGTCGGCCGACGCGGTGTATGTAGTGGAGCCGGATGATGACATCATCATTCTTCTGCTCCTGGCACCTGTAGAGAGCATTGGTCCTGTTCCGGAGGGCTGGTCCCATGACTGTCATATTCTGACTGCCCTGTGTTTGTCCCCCCCTTCCCCAGGGGTCAATGTATTTCTTGGAAGCCCCTTGAGGACATGGCCATATGAGGCCTGGTGAAGTGTAGTTCTTATTTTCCCATCTCTCGACGCCTGTGATGTATTCCAGCATTAATGCCCGGATACATTGTGTCCTGCGGGGGGCAGATTATCTCCATATCAAACACAACACTTGGTTTTGGAAGTTCTTTTCCCATCCCCGCATTCAGCATCCCATAACTTCTGCATCTTTCCCGGTCAGAGGTATGTGAGGCCTTGCTTTCTACGTGACGAGCTTTTTGCCCCATTTTGGGTCCATACTTTTGATCACTTAGTATTTTGCCTCCATTTATTAGAGGTTTGTCTTTCTCCAGTTTTTCTGTATGTTAACAATATGAAAAGTCCCTTTTTTTTTTTTCTCTTTTTCTCTTTTGATTGTAATGGAAAATTGTTAATAAAGAGACAATTAAACAGGGTCATTTGTGGGGGTTCTCCAAAGCCGCTCAAGGGCTCCACAAGTGGGCAATGGGGCCTAAAACACTTTCATGCAAAATAACTTCACAAAGCCACCGGCTGCTCCTTTCGGTTTGGCCCCCATTGTGCATACGGACACAAGATTAGGGCCACAATGGGTATATCTCTGAACACGGGACATACAGGGGGTCTCCATTATCAAAGATTTGTACAGTATGTTTGCACATGTTTGAGATATTGCGGCTGAAAATAAATTACGTTTTTTTTTTAATTTTTCTCAATTTTGACGCTTTTAATAAATATACACTAATTTTATCAGACTATTTTCACCTCCTAAATGAAGTACAACATGTGGCAAAAAAACAATATCAGAATCACTTGGATATGCAGAGCCTTTAGGCCTCATGTCCACGGGGAAAAGAATTAAAATCCGCAGCGGATCACCTGCACGCGGATCCGCACCCCGTAGGGATGCATTGACCACCCGTGGGTAGATAAATACCCGCGGATGGTCAATAAAAGTGAATTAAAAAAAATGTGGAGCATGAAAAAAAATGGACATGCTCCATTTAGGTGCGGGTCTCCCGCGGGGACGGCTCCTGCAGGCTTCTATTGAAGCCTATGGAAGCCGTCCGGATCCGCGGGAGACCTAAAATAAGAATAACTTACCCGTAGCGGACCGGGCAGGTCTCCTCTTCTTTGCGGCCGGATCTTCTTTCTTCGGCCCGGCGGATGTGCCCGGCGCGCGGCACGCCTATAGCAGTTTATCTCCTCACCAACCATATGTATCAGTGTTATGTTGGATGGTCTATATTGCATCTATTACTTCTAGTTCTAGCTGTTTGTCATCCCTTTGATGACTGTCAGGATCCAACACCCCCCCCCCAGGATCCAACAGCGTCCCACCCATCCTTCCCCTCTGAAGGTAATATAGCGCTCACTAGCTCCACAAGACTAGATTGGAGCGGCTCCTCTCTTCAGTAGCTCCACTCACTTACAGAAAGGAAGCAGCTGGTGGCATCACCAGCTTGTTCACACTCAGGAGGCTCTATTCCCTGCAATTGGCTTAGTTCCGTGGGTTTGCATAGTTATTGCCTAATACATCTCTAAACATCTATAGGCAACACACTGTTCCTGCTTTTTTTCACTCCTACTTTAATAGATAAAGATATCTTATTTGGACAATTGGTATGTTTCTCCGAAGGTTTGTTCAGTTACTGTTTGTTACAGTATTGTGATGGAACCTGTACGTTTGCTAAAAAAAAAAAAAGGAATTAAATACTCAAATCTAATCTAATGTAATGTCTTTTTCGACCAATAAGACAAATTGAACACAGCAAGTGTGTGTGTGAGAGAGAGGGGGTGGCTGAGTAAGTGGGTGAGCAGGCGGGCAGCTGTGTGAGGAGCAGAGTGTTTAGGAAAGTTTCAGAAGGAGGACCAGCACATTGGATAACTTTTTCGTAGAAAAATCAGCTTTTATTTTCATTCATGACAGTTCCCTTATTTGTATATTACCCAGAGGAGCGTGCATGGCCAGGTTCGTCTCCTTACTCAGTTTGTAGGTGCTCTCCCTAAGGAGGATTCATGCCAGCTCCTTCATTTGCATATTACCCAGAGGAGCGTGCATGGCCAGGTGCATCTACTTACTCAATTTGTACTTGCTCTCCCTAAGGAGGATTCATGCCAGTTCCCTTATTTGCATATTACCCAGAGGAGCGTGCATGGCCAGGTTCGTCTCCTTACTCAGTTTGTAGGTGCTCTCCCTAAGGAGGATTCATGCCAGCTCCTTCATTTGCATATTACCCAGAGGAGCGTGCACAGCCAGGTGCGTCTACTTACTCAATTTGTACTTGCTCTCCCTAAGGAGGATTTATGCCAGCTCCCTTATTTGCATATTACCCAGAGGAGCGTGCATGGCCAGGTGCATCTGCTTACTCAGTTTGTAGTTGCTCTCCCTAAGGAGGATTCATGCCAGCTCCCTTATTTGCATATTACCCAGAGCAGGGGCGTAGATAGAGGCTCATGGGCTCGGGTGCATAAGTTTAGCTTGGGGCCCTCTACAGACCCCTCCAACCTCCACTCCTTTTCACGGCTACTACTTCTACATCACTTTTAGCTCCATTACTGTTTTTTTTTTTAATTGCCCACCAATAGATCATTGGTAATCAGTGGTTTTAGCAGAGTTTTAAAACATCCAGAACACAAGCCTCAAGGCATGCTTCGCTTCCTCAGGAAAGAAAAAGAAAAAAAAAATATATATATATACATACACATACACACACACACACACACACATATACAGACATATACACATATGGAGACAGCATAATAACAATATATACAATAGAGACAACATTATATGGATGAGATTTCTTTAAACGTGTGACTACTTCTCCATTCACTTCTGTCGAGCTGACGGAGATGGTCAAGCACTGAGCTCCCATGAACGGCGGAGTCGTAGTCATGCAATGAGACTAGTGCTACGCGACCAAGATTGCTGTATAGCCCTGCGACCTCACACTCTCGGGCCGGCTTCACACCACCGGTTTCCTATTGTTCAATCCACAGTCGTCGTCCACACGGAGGATCCGCAGCAAATCACATGCATTGAAAGATACATACTACTGCTACTTCCTTCACTCTCGCGGTCATCCGCATTGCAGATTCTGCAGGAACGCAGGGTCACCGTCTGGGTTAACGGCCAGATTCCGCAGTGGTATCCCGCATTCGGAATGTGAAGCGGTCGTGTGCAACCGGCCTTACTGAAGACAATGGAGTTGCGATACAACTCACAAGTAGCTGCGACCAATATATTGCAAAAATCCAACCTCGTAGAGGTTTAAGCAATCTATAGGTTGTGGGAACTTGCGCGACCCCATTGATATATTTGAGAATGCAAGTTCACAGGGCTGCACAGCGATCTTTGGTCACATGACCCATGTCATGGCGAAAGACTCCATAGAGCTCCAGCCTTAGGGCTCATGTCCACGACTGTGTTCTCACCGCAGAGACGCAGCGTTTTACGCATACCACCGTGGGCTCTTCGGCCAGATTCACACAGATGTATTTGCGCAGCATATTATGCATGAAAAATATACATGCTAAATACACGTCAGTAGAACCCGCTGATTGCAGCGAGTTCCTTCACATAAGTGTATTTTGCATGCGCATTTTGTTAAAAAAAAAAAGCAGTCCCCTTTATTTTCTCGTGCATTTCTGCAGGGGCAGAACATGTATTATTCTAATTACACTAATTGCCCATTTCAATAAATGGCGGCATGGTTGCGTGTTTTTTTGCGCTTGCAAATGTGCTTGATTCGTGCTAACAAAAGTACAGTAAGGGCCGCTTCACACAAACATATTTGTTTCAATGGATGCCTTCAGAATTCTCTTTACTCACACATTTCGCATGCGTGCAAAACCTCACCATGCTCTATTTTTGTGCACATTTGCGCACCAAGGGTCCCTGTACAAGTCTATGGGAAGTGTGCACGTAACCGATTCCTATCTCCAAAAAAAGTTATAATAAACAGCGATAAAGTCTTATAAACTCCAAAATGGTACAAATAAAAACTACAGGACATCACGCAAAAACACGAGCCGTCGCACAAGTATCATGCGATACTTCCGCCATGTATCACGTGGACATGAGGCCTAAATCTAAGTGCTTGGTTGTTAGCAGCCGCAGCTGCGCTGCACCTCTTGCTCATCAGTTTTTTTTCCTGCTTTTGGAAACTGCTGTAGGAAAGGGGGTGCACCAGTACTGGAGGTACTGCAATACCAGGTCAATGTGCGGAGTGGACAGAGCAAGCACTTTTTCCAGCTCCCTGTTCTAAAAATCCATTTAATATATGATCCCCAGATAGGGGACGTATCAGATGCAACACGCTCAGCCAGCACTCCGGGCACACCCACAATGCACTGAGGGAGCCGGAAGACCTTTGCATAGCCCCGCCCAACGCCTTCTCAACCAGGGTGAGCCGTCCCCGCGGGAGACCCGCGCCTGAATGGAGCATGTCCGGATTTTTTCCTGCACGCGGGACCCGCGCCTGCAGGGAAAAATGACATCCGCAGGTATTTTACTACCTGCAGGTGTCTAATGCATCCATATCCATTGCATAGCGCCGATCGCAATGTCGGGGGTGGGGGGGTCCGAACAGCCCGGGATGACAGCTCCATGCTGCGGACACCGACAGCATGGAGCTGTCATGTCCAGAGCCCGAGGGGCTTTATTCTCTGCAGGACACATGTTTTTACTTCCTCAGAGAATAAAGCCCACTTCGGGAGGACGTAAAAACACTATGGCCCGGGGCGTGGCTTAGCAAGCAAGGAGAGAGGTCGCACGCTGTTTTGCTCCTCCACAGAATCTCCCTTTTCAGCCCTTTTCTGGGTCAAATCAGTGACCCAAACAGAGGCAGACAAGAGCACAGCACCTGGGGACCCACCAGAACCCACAACCGGCCCGGACAAGGCTCACCTGGTGATCTCCAGCCGCCAAAAAGAAGCCGAAGAGCCGCGGCCCTGCACAGCGGCCCGCGCCCTAACCCGACAAGTACCGCGCTCAGAAACACCCGGCGAGGACCGCTCACGGAGCCCCAAGCAGAGGACTATGGCACAAGGTAACCCCTGCCGACTTGGAGGGGAGGCTCTGTCACCCTCAGTGCCCGCGCTCTCACCGCAGCGCCTTGCAAATACACAGCCGCGGCTCCCTCCCTCTGAATATACCGCCGTGGCCACCAACCTGCAACTCGGCGGCACATACAATCATCAGGGTGATCCCCCGCTGGACTAATCCCCACGCTGGTGGTTTTCCCCCTCCTGCTCCCCAGAGCCGACAATCAGCACGGGCGGGCACACCGGAAGATCTGCACCTAGTCTCTAGCTCCCTGTGAGGCAGCGGCCATCTCGCCCCCCCTCCCCCCTGAGTCGAGCAGGCTGCTTGGCATACTAGCCAGACCAGAGCAGAAAAGTAAAAAAGAGAGGATACTGTGATCCTCCCAGCACATCAACACCAGGCAAAGTTTAAAGCAGTACTCACTATTTCTGACGTGCAGCGGGGGAACGGAGGTCCTCTCCCCGGAGCTCTCAGACCGACAGCAGGCTCCATTAAAGTGTAGTGCAATTCAAATATCAATGCACCACAGCACCATCTAGTGGCCAAAACAGAGATAACCAGGACCTGAACCTCTTCTCATCCCTTTCTCAAAGCACTAAACAAAGCCAATCCTTGCCCATTAGAAAGAGCAACGAGGCCCCTAAGGCCTCCTTCCCACGAGCGTGACGGGCTCCGCCGCGTAATATTACGCAGTGAAGCCCGTCACGGCGCCCCCCAGAGACCCCATACTTACCAGCGGAAGATCGCGTGAAGACACTTCCCTGCACACCGCCGTCGCGTCATGTGACACGCCCACCGCGTCACATGACGCGGCCGGCCGTGTCACGTGACGCGCCGGCCGCGTCATATGACGTGCGGCGGTAGGCGGGGAAGCGTTTTTTCACGCTATCTTCCGCTGGTTGCAGCGGGAGATAGCGTGAACGGAAGCCGTCAGCGCGTACACCCGCAGCAAATAGAACATGCTGCGGGTGACAACGGGAGATTTCACGGTGCGTAATTCCGCGGTGGAATTACGCATCGTGTGCATTGTGCTATTAGGTTCAATAGAACCTAATAGCATGGGGCAACGCAGCGGATTTTTGCCGCGGATTTACGCAGCGTAAATCCGTTCGTGGGAAGGAGGCCTAAGGCCTCATGTCCACGGGGAAAATAAGAATTAAAATCCGCAGCGGATTTTAACTCTTCTCCCGCGCGCGGATCCGCACCCCATAGGGATGCATTGACCACCCGCGGGTAGATAAATACCCGCGGATCGTCAATAAAAGTGATTTTAAAAAAAATGGAGCATGAAAAAAATCTGGACCATGCTCCATTTTCATGCGGGTCTCCCGCGGGCTTCTATTGAAGCCTATGGAAGCCGTCCGGATCCGCGGGACACAAAAATCATATTTTACTTACACGCTCCGGTTCTTCTCTTCGGCGCCGCGCCATCTTCTCTCAGTCGCGGCCGGATCATTTTGCTTCGGCCCGGCGCATGCGCGAGGCACGTCACCGACGTCATCATGCACATCCGCCGAGCCGAAGAATGAAGATCCGGCCGCGACGAGAGAAGATGACGCCGCCGCGAAGAGAAGAAACGGAGCGGATGGGAGGTGAGTTTATTCTCATTTATTCCCATTTTCAGCGCTCATGTCCGCGGGGCAGGAGGGACCCGCTGCAGATTCTACATGGAGAATCTGCAGCGGATCTGATTTTCCCCGTGGACATGAGGCCTAAGTGTGTTGAGAAGAGGGACCCACAGTTAACTACAAGGAGAATACCTCCCCACCTTACTGCCAAGTGATCTGTGGAGGAATATCTGCATAGCCAGACTGCTATATAGAAACTGTCAGCAACCCACAAAGACAGACCCTGTGCCAAAGGGTACTGACAGAAAAACACTATATAGCCTCCTCAGCATTACAAAATAGCCTGGAAGCAAGTCCCAGCCCCCGCAACACCCAAGGAAGCAATACATCGCGCGCCTCGCAGACGCAAATATCAAATTCCCGGTGCGACCCAGCGGACTCCTCAATCCCAAACACTTTCTTCTCAGCAAATACTGATAGTTCTAAAAAAAGAAAGGACTCTTATCAGGCAAAGCCACACTTAACAAATCTTCAAAACTCTACAGGAGCGCTACCTAAGGCACTCAAGATGGAATAGCAGGACTCTATGTTCTAACTCCACCCGCCACATGAGGCTCCTCAGCAACACATAACAGGACCACTCAACATCAATGAGCTTCTAAAGGAACTTTTAACAAACAACTACGCCTTCCAACGCCTCCATAAAGAATACGCCACCCAGTAGACCACTATACAACAAATAGCGACCAATCCACAGCGCATATCCAAGAATTAACTATTCAGGATGGTTAAGCGACGTATTAAAGCAACGGCCCCCAGGAGACTCTCAGAGTACTTCCCGCCTGGCACACAGAGCAACAAAAACAAACCCGCCACATCTCATTCAAACATCCCCGTAACCGAAGAAATACCCAACACCCACAGCCCTGCGGCTCTGTCTCCATACTCCTCCACAGGATCTCTCCCGCCTACCCCAGCCAATCCCAACACCTCCCCTGGAAGCGGAGGGAAAAGGAATGTTCAGGACCCCCTACCAGCCTCCCCCTCCCCAAAAGGACCGGCGGCAAAAAAGAGCCAAAATAACAATCCACAAGAAACTCCCCCGCAGACAGATCCTATCAACAATCTCCAAGCTTATCCCGACTCTGAAAGCCCCTTAACTATAAACGCTCTGAAGACTATGCTAATCTCGCTGCAAAAGGACATTTCTAAAGATATACAGAGCCTCTCTGGTCAATTACAATCTAACATCGACCACCTAGCTACCAGAACTGACCACCTTGAACGGAAAATGGGAGAATTTACCAAAGCCCACAACGAGTTGGTAGATGCGCATGGCAGTATGGAAGAAGTCGCATATTTGAGAGAGAAGGTCATAGACTTGGAAGACCGATCCAGAAGAAACAATCTCAAATTTAGGGGAGTTCCAGAGACTGTGACCCCCCCTGACATTCCACAATATATACTCAAATTACTCCAAACGCTCCTCCCGGACCTTCCCGAGATCGAATATGCAGTTGACAGAGCCCACAGAATTCCAAAAGCACGCTCTGTCCCTGAGTCAGCCCCCAGAGAAATCTTAGCAAGAATACACTTCCATAAAATAAAAGAGGAAGTCTTGGCAGTTGGAAGGCGTAGAGGCACACTACCGACTCCATATGAAGACATACAAATATTTCCAGATCTTTCAGCCGCCACTCTGCAGTCTCGGAGAAAGTTTACAGAAGTTACAGCAGCACTACGAGAGGCGCACATCAAGTATAGATGGGGATTCCCAACCAAACTACTGATCTCAAAAAATGGAACCATCCAGGTTGCCACCTCGCCAGAAGAAGGCGTCTCGTTCCTGAAACAATGGGGGATCCCTATCCTTCAGAAGCCTCTGAGGACGGCGGTAGAATCTCCTACAAGAATCGAACAAGACTGGAAAACATCAGATAAGCATGGCAGACACGCATAAATTGATGTTGTAAAGGGTCTTGAACCCATAGTTATATTTCTCCTTTACGGAGCCTAAAGTGGATGGTTTAAAATGCCACCCCTACCTAAGGTTCATTCATCCAGTGCAGATAGGCGCTGGATGAACAATATTTTGATTTTGTTAACTGTTAATGATGTTTTTTTTCCTTATGTCAAATATAGTTATAAAAGGTTCAGTAGGAGGCCACTTCCCTACCCCCCCCCCCACCATACTTAATATGAAAAAACACAACGACTCCCCAGCGTATAAACCACCTACCAGTTATGCCCATTAGCATCACATCCCTAAATGTAAAAGGCCTGAACAGCCCCTATAAACGTAGCATGCTTTGGAGACAGGCTCTTAAGTCCCACTCAGACATCTTCCTCGCCCAAGAGACACACTTCCTGAGAGATAAACACCCCCCCTGCAACCACCCTAAATTTCCAAACATTTTCCTGGCATCAAATGAAGGGAAAAAAAAGAAAGGCGTAATGATAGCCATTAGCCGGAACGTTACATTTTCCCAAAAAAACGTATACGTGGACCCAGGCGGGCGATTTCTAATATTAGTCTGCGTAATTAACGCCACCACCTACACTCTAGTAAATGTCTACTTCCCATTTAAAAGGCAGGGCCAAATTCTTCAAACATGTTCTTTCCGAAGTGGCTAAAATTCGAGAGGGGAATTTGGTGATCGGAGGAGATCTAAACTCAGTGGTGGACCCTACCTTGGACTCCACCGCGAGCGGCAGGGGCATGTCACCCATTGTCCCAATCATACACTCAGAAGAATTATACGACGTGTGGAGGTGCATGCATGGATCGTAGAGGGACTACACGTTTCTCTCCGCGCCACATGCATCTTATTCTAGGATAGATATGTTCCTGCTGCCGTGGGCAGGCCTCGAGGGGGTTTTACAGGCGGATATTGGAACAATATCATGGTCTGACCACGCCCCCATATCCTTAACGCTCCAAGAGAGCCCATTTCAATAAATGGCGGTATGGTTGCGTGTTTTTTTGCGCTTGCAAATGTGCTTGATTCGTGCTAACAAAAGTACAGTAAGGGCCGCTTCACACAAACATATTTGTTTCAATGGATGCCTTCAGAATTCTCTTTACTCACACATTTCGCATGCGTGCAAAACCTCACCATGCTCTATTTTTGTGCACATTTGCGCACCAAGGGTCCCTGTACAAGTCTATGGGAAGTGTGCACGTAACCGATTCCTATCTCCAAAAAAAGTTATAATAAACAGCGATAAAGTCTTATAAACTCCAAAATGGTACAAATAAAAACTACAGGACATCACGCAAAAACACGAGCCGTCGCACAAGTATCATGCGATACTTCCGCCATGTATCACGTGGACATGAGGCCTAAATCTAAGTGCTTGGTTGTTAGCAGCCGCAGCTGTGCTGCACCTCTTGCTCATCAGTTTTTTTTCCCGCTTTTGGAAACTGCTGTAGGAAAGGGGGTGCACCAGTACTGGAGGTACTGCAATACCAGGTCAATGTGCGGAGTGGACAGAGCAAGCACTTTTTCCAGCTCCCTGTTCTAAAAATCCATTTAATATATGATCCCCAGATAGGGGACGTATCAGATGCAACACGCTCAGCCAGCACTCCGGGCACACCCACAATGCACTGAGGGAGCCGGAAGACCTTTGCATAGCCCCGCCCAACACCTTCTCAACCAGGGTGAGCCGTCCCCGCGGGAGACCCGCGCCTGAATGGAGCATGTCCGGATTTTTTCCTGCACGCGGGACCCGCGCCTGCAGGGAAAAATGACATCCGCAGGTATTTTACTACCTGCAGGTGTCTAATGCATCCATATCCATTGCATAGCGCCGATCGCAATGTCGGGGGTGGGCAGGTCCGAACAGCCCGGGATGACAGCTCCATGCTGCGGACACCGACAGCATGGAGCTGTCACGTCCAGAGCCCGAGGGGCTTTAGTCTCTGCAGGACACATGTTTTTACTTCCTCAGAGAATAAAGCCCACTTCAGGAGGACGTAAAAACACTATGGCCCGGGGCGTGGCTTAGCAAGCAAGGAGAGAGGTCGCACGCTGTTTTGCTCCTCCACAGAATCTCCCTTTTCAGCCCTTTTCTGGGTCAAATCAGTGACCCAAACAGAGGCAGACAAGAGCACAGCACCTGGGGACCCACCAGAACCCACAACCGGCCCGGACAAGGCTCACCTGGTGATCTCCAGCCGCCAAAAAGAAGCCGAAGAGCCGCGGCCCTGCACAGCGGCCCGCGCCCTAACCCGACAAGTACCGCGCTCAGAAACACCCGGCGAGGACCGCTCACGGAGCCCCAAGCAGAGGACTATGGCACAAGGTAACCCCTGCCGACTTGGAGGGGAGGCTCTGTCACCCTCAGTGCCCGCGCTCTCACCGCAGCGCCTTGCAAATACACAGCCGCGGCTCCCTCCCTCTGAATATACCGCCGTGGCCACCAACCTGCAACTCGGCGGCACATACACTCATCAGGGTGATCCCCCGCTGGACTAATCCCCACGCTGGTGGTTTTCCCCCTCCTGCTCCCCAGAGCCGACAATCAGCACGGGCAGGCACACCGGAAGATCTGCACTTAATCTCTAGCTCCCTGTGAGGCAGCGGCCATCTCGCCCCCCCTCCCCCCTGAGTCGAGCAGGCTGCTTGGCATACTAGCCAGACCAGAGCAGAAAAGTAAAAAAGAGAGGATACTGTGATCCTCCCAGCACATCAACACCAGGCAAAGTTTAAAGCAGTACTCACTATTTCTGACGTGCAGCGGGGGAACGGAGGTCCTCTCCCCGGAGCTCTCAGACCGACAGCAGGCTCCATTAAAGTGTAGTGCAATTCAAATATCAATGCACCACAGCACCATCTAGTGGCCAAAACAGAGATAACCAGGACCTGAACCTCTTCTCATCCCTTTCTCAAAGCACTAAACAAAGCCAATCCTTGCCCATTAGAAAGAGCAACGAGGCCCCTAAGGCCTCCTTCCCACGAGCGTGACGGGCTCCGCCGCGTAATATTACGCAGTGAAGCCCGTCACGGCGCCCCCCAGAGACCCCATACTTACCAGTGGAAGATCGCGTGAAGACACTTCCCTGCACACCGCCGTCGCGTCATGTGACACGCCCACCGCGTCACATGACGCGCGGCGGTAGGCGGGGAAGCGTTTTTTCACGCTATCTTCCGCTGGTTGCAGCGGGAGATAGCGTGAACGGAAGCCGTCAGCGCGTACACCCGCAGCAAATAGAACATGCTGCGGGTGACAACGGGAGATTTCACGGTGCGTAATTCCGCGGTGGAATTACGCATCGTGTGCATTGTGCTATTAGGTTCAATAGAACCTAATAGCATGGGGCAACGCAGCGGATTTTTGCCGCGGATTTACGCGGCGTAAATCCGTTCGTGGGAAGGAGGCCTAAGGCCTCATGTCCACGGGGAAAATAAGAATTAAAATCCGCAGCGGATTTTAACTCTTCTCCCGCGCGCGGATCCGCACCCCATAGGGATGCATTGACCACCCGCGGGTAGATAAATACCCGCGGATCGTCAATAAAAGTGATTTTAAAAAAAATGGAGCATGAAAAAAATCTGGACCATGCTCCATTTTCATGCGGGTCTCCCGCGGGCTTCTATTGAAGCCTATGGAAGCCGTCCGGATCCGCGGGACACAAAAATCATATTTTACTTACACGCTCCGGTTCTTCTCTTCGGCGCCGCGCCATCTTCTCTCAGTCGCGGCCGGATCATTTTGCTTCGGCCCGGCGCATGCACATCCGCCGAGCCGAAGAATGAAGATCCGGCCGCGAAGAGAGAAGATGACGCCGCCGCGAAGAGAAGAAACGGAGCGGATGGGAGGTGAGTTTATTCTCATTTATTCCCATTTTCAGCGCTCATGTCCGCGGGGCAGGAGGGACCCGCTGCAGATTCTACATGGAGAATCTGCAGCGGATCTGATTTTCCCCGTGGACATGAGGCCTAAGTGTGTTGAGAAGAGGGACCCACAGTTAACTACAAGGAGAATACCTCCCCACCTTACTGCCAAGTGATCTGTGGAGGAATATCTGCATAGCCAGACTGCTATATAGAAACTGTCAGCAACCCACAAAGACAGACCCTGTGCCAAAGGGTACTGACAGAAAAACACTATATAGCCTCCTCAGCATTACAAAATAGCCTGGAAGCAAGTCCCAGCCCCCGCAACACCCAAGGAAGCAATACATCGCGCGCCTCGCAGACGCAAATATCAAATTCCCGGTGCGACCCAGCGGACTCCTCAATCCCAAACACTTTCTTCTCAGCAAATACTGATAGTTCTAAAAAAAGAAAGGACTCTTATCAGGCAAAGCCACACTTAACAAATCTTCAAAACTCTACAGGAGCGCTACCTAAGGCACTCAAGATGGAATAGCAGGACTCTATGTTCTAACTCCACCCGCCACATGAGGCTCCTCAGCAACACATAACAGGACCACTCAACATCAATGAGCTTCTAAAGGAACTTTTAACAAACAACTACGCCTTCCAACGCCTCCATAAAGAATACGCCACCCAGTAGACCACTATACAACAAATAGCGACCAATCCACAGCGCATATCCAAGAATTAACTATTCAGGATGGTTAAGCGACGTATTAAAGCAACGGCCCCCAGGAGACTCTCAGAGTACTTCCCGCCTGGCACACAGAGCAACAAAAACAAACCCGCCACATCTCATTCAAACATCCCCGTAACCGAAGAAATACCCAACACCCACAGCCCTGCGGCTCTGTCTCCATACTCCTCCACAGGATCTCTCCCGCCTACCCCAGCCAATCCCAACACCTCCCCTGGAAGCGGAGGGAAAAGGAATGTTCAGGACCCCCTACCAGCCTCCCCCTCCCCAAAAGGACCGGCGGCAAAAAAGAGCCAAAATAACAATCCACAAGAAACTCCCCCGCAGACAGATCCTATCAACAATCTCCAAGCTTATCCCGACTCTGAAAGCCCCTTAACTATAAACGCTCTGAAGACTATGCTAATCTCGCTGCAAAAGGACATTTCTAAAGATATACAGAGCCTCTCTGGTCAATTACAATCTAACATCGACCACCTAGCTACCAGAACTGACCACCTTGAACGGAAAATGGGAGAATTTACCAAAGCCCACAACGAGTTGGTAGATGCGCATGGCAGTATGGAAGAAGTCGCATATTTGAGAGAGAAGGTCATAGACTTGGAAGACCGATCCAGAAGAAACAATCTCAAATTTAGGGGAGTTCCAGAGACTGTGACCCCCCCTGACATTCCACAATATATACTCAAATTACTCCAAACGCTCCTCCCGGACCTTCCCGAGATCGAATATGCAGTTGACAGAGCCCACAGAATTCCAAAAGCACGCTCTGTCCCTGAGTCAGCCCCCAGAGAAATCTTAGCAAGAATACACTTCCATAAAATAAAAGAGGAAGTCTTGGCAGTTGGAAGGCGTAGAGGCACACTACCGACTCCATATGAAGACATACAAATATTTCCAGATCTTTCAGCCGCCACTCTGCAGTCTCGGAGAAAGTTTACAGAAGTTACAGCAGCACTACGAGAGGCGCACATCAAGTATAGATGGGGATTCCCAACCAAACTACTGATCTCAAAAAATGGAACCATCCAGGTTGCCACCTCGCCAGAAGAAGGCGTCTCGTTCCTGAAACAATGGGGGATCCCTATCCTTCAGAAGCCTCTGAGGACGGCGGTAGAATCTCCTACAAGAATCGAACAAGACTGGAAAACATCAGATAAGCATGGCAGACACGCATAAATTGATGTTGTAAAGGGTCTTGAACCCATAGTTATATTTCTCCTTTACGGAGCCTAAAGTGGATGGTTTAAAATGCCACCCCTACCTAAGGTTCATTCATCCAGTGCAGATAGGCGCTGGATGAACAATATTTTGATTTTGTTAACTGTTAATGATGTTTTTTTTCCTTATGTCAAATATAGTTATAAAAGGTTCAGTAGGAGGCCACTTCCCTACCCCCCCCCCCCACCATACTTAATATGAAAAAACACAACGACTCCCCAGCGTATAAACCACCTACCAGTTATGCCCATTAGCATCACATCCCTAAATGTAAAAGGCCTGAACAGCCCCTATAAACGTAGCATGCTTTGGAGACAGGCTCTTAAGTCCCACTCAGACATCTTCCTCGCCCAAGAGACACACTTCCTGAGAGATAAACACCCCCCCTGCAACCACCCTAAATTTCCAAACATTTTCCTGGCATCAAATGAAGGGAAAAAAAAGAAAGGCGTAATGATAGCCATTAGCCGGAACGTTACATTTTCCCAAAAAAACGTATACGTGGACCCAGGCGGGCGATTTCTAATATTAGTCTGCGTAATTAACGCCACCACCTACACTCTAGTAAATGTCTACTTCCCATTTAAAAGGCAGGGCCAAATTCTTCAAACATGTTCTTTCCGAAGTGGCTAAAATTCGAGAGGGGAATTTGGTGATCGGAGGAGATCTAAACTCAGTGGTGGACCCTACCTTGGACTCCACCGCGAGCGGCAGGGGCATGTCACCCATTGTCCCAATCATACACTCAGAAGAATTATACGACGTGTGGAGGTGCATGCATGGATCGTAGAGGGACTACACGTTTCTCTCCGCGCCACATGCATCTTATTCTAGGATAGATATGTTCCTGCTGCCGTGGGCAGGCCTCGAGGGGGTTTTACAGGCGGATATTGGAACAATATCATGGTCTGACCACGCCCCCATATCCTTAACGCTCCAAGAGAGCCCATTTCAATAAATGGCGGCATGGTTGCGTGTTTTTTTGCGCTTGCAAATGTGCTTGATTCGTGCTAACAAAAGTACAGTAAGGGCCGCTTCACACAAACATATTTGTTTCAATGGATGCCTTCAGAATTCTCTTTACTCACACATTTCGCATGCGTGCAAAACCTCACCATGCTCTATTTTTGTGCACATTTGCGCACCAAGGGTCCCTGTACAAGTCTATGGGAAGTGTGCACGTAACCGATTCCTATCTCCAAAAAAAGTTATAATAAACAGCGATAAAGTCTTATAAACTCCAAAATGGTACAAATAAAAACTACAGGACATCACGCAAAAACACGAGCCGTCGCACAAGTATCATGCGATACTTCCGCCATGTATCACGTGGACATGAGGCCTAAATCTAAGTGCTTGGTTGTTAGCAGCCGCAGCTGTGCTGCACCTCTTGCTCATCAGTTTTTTTTCCCGCTTTTGGAAACTGCTGTAGGAAAGGGGGTGCACCAGTACTGGAGGTACTGCAATACCAGGTCAATGTGCGGAGTGGACAGAGCAAGCACTTTTTCCAGCTCCCTGTTCTAAAAATCCATTTAATATATGATCCCCAGATAGGGGACGTATCAGATGCAACACGCTCAGCCAGCACTCCGGGCACACCCACAATGCACTGAGGGAGCCGGAAGACCTTTGCATAGCCCCGCCCAACACCTTCTCAACCAGGGTGAGCCGTCCCCGCGGGAGACCCGCGCCTGAATGGAGCATGTCCGGATTTTTTCCTGCACGCGGGACCCGCGCCTGCAGGGAAAAATGACATCCGCAGGTATTTTACTACCTGCAGGTGTCTAATGCATCCATATCCATTGCATAGCGCCGATCGCAATGTCGGGGGTGGGCGGGTCCGAACAGCCCGGGATGACAGCTCCATGCTGCGGACACCGACAGCATGGAGCTGTCACGTCCAGAGCCCGAGGGGCTTTAGTCTCTGCAGGACACATGTTTTTACTTCCTCAGAGAATAAAGCCCACTTCAGGAGGACGTAAAAACACTATGGCCCGGGGCGTGGCTTAGCAAGCAAGGAGAGAGGTCGCACGCTGTTTTGCTCCTCCACAGAATCTCCCTTTTCAGCCCTTTTCTGGGTCAAATCAGTGACCCAAACAGAGGCAGACAAGAGCACAGCACCTGGGGACCCACCAGAACCCACAACCGGCCCGGACAAGGCTCACCTGGTGATCTCCAGCCGCCAAAAAGAAGCCGAAGAGCCGCGGCCCTGCACAGCGGCCCGCGCCCTAACCCGACAAGTACCGCGCTCAGAAACACCCGGCGAGGACCGCTCACGGAGCCCCAAGCAGAGGACTATGGCACAAGGTAACCCCTGCCGACTTGGAGGGGAGGCTCTGTCACCCTCAGTGCCCGCGCTCTCACCGCAGCGCCTTGCAGCCGCGGCTCCCTCCCTCTGAATATACCGCCGTGGCCACCAACCTGCAACTCGGCGGCACATACAATCATCAGGGTGATCCCCCGCTGGACTAATCCCCACGCTGGTGGTTTTCCCCCTCCTGCTCCCCAGAGCCGACAATCAGCACGGGCGGGCACACCGGAAGATCTGCACCTAGTCTCTAGCTCCCTGTGAGGCAGCGGCCATCTCGCCCCCCCTCCCCCCTGAGTCGAGCAGGCTGCTTGGCATACTAGCCAGACCAGAGCAGAAAAGTAAAAAAGAGAGGATACTGTGATCCTCCCAGCACATCAACACCAGGCAAAGTTTAAAGCAGTACTCACTATTTCTGACGTGCAGCGGGGGAACGGAGGTCCTCTCCCCGGAGCTCTCAGACCGACAGCAGGCTCCATTAAAGTGTAGTGCAATTCAAATATCAATGCACCACAGCACCATCTAGTGGCCAAAACAGAGATAACCAGGACCTGAACCTCTTCTCATCCCTTTCTCAAAGCACTAAACAAAGCCAATCCTTGCCCATTAGAAAGAGCAACGAGGCCCCTAAGGCCTCCTTCCCACGAGCGTGACGGGCTCCGCCGCGTAATATTACGCAGTGAAGCCCGTCACGGCGCCCCCCAGAGACCCCATACTTACCAGTGGAAGATCGCGTGAAGACACTTCCCTGCACACCGCCGTCGCGTCATGTGACACGCCCACCGCGTCACATGACGCGGCCGGCCGTGTCACGTGACGCGCCGGCCGCGTCATATGGCGCGCGACGGTAGGTGGGGAAGCGTTTTTTCACGCTATCTTCCGCTGGTTGCAGCGGGAGATAGCGTGAACGGAAGCCGTCAGCGCGTACACCCGCAGCAAATAGAACATGCTGCGGGTGACAACGGGAGATTTCACGGTGCGTAATTCCGCGGTGGAATTACGCATCGTGTGCATTGTGCTATTAGGTTCAATAGAACCTAATAGCATGGGGCAACGCAGCGGATTTTTGCCGCGGATTTACGCGGCGTAAATCCGTTCGTGGGAAGGAGGCCTAAGGCCTCATGTCCACGGGGAAAATAAGAATTAAAATCCGCAGCGGATTTTAACTCTTCTCCCGCGCGCGGATCCGCACCCCATAGGGATGCATTGACCACCCGCGGGTAGATAAATACCCGCGGATCGTCAATAAAAGTGATTTTAAAAAAAATGGAGCATGAAAAAAATCTGGACCATGCTCCATTTTCATGCGGGTCTCCCGCGGGGACGGCTCCCGCGGGCTTCTATTGAAGCCTATGGAAGCCGCCTGGATCCGCGGGACACAAAAATCATATTTTACTTACACGCTCCGGTTCTTCTCTTCGGCGCCGCGCCATCTTCTCTCAGTCGCGGCCGGATCATTTTGCTTCGGCCCGGCGCATGCGCGAGGCACGTCACCGACGTCATCATGCACATCCGCCGAGCCGAAGAATGAAGATCCGGCCGCGACGAGAGAAGATGACGCCGCCGCGAAGAGAAGAAACGGAGCGGATGGGAGGTGAGTTTATTCTCATTTATTCCCATTTTCAGCGCTCATGTCCGCGGGGCAGGAGGGACCCGCTGCAGATTCTACATGGAGAATCTGCAGCGGATCTGATTTTCCCCGTGGACATGAGGCCTAAGTGTGTTGAGAAGAGGGACCCACAGTTAACTACAAGGAGAATACCTCCCCACCTTACTGCCAAGTGATCTGTGGAGGAATATCTGCATAGCCAGACTGCTATATAGAAACTGTCAGCAACCCACAAAGACAGACCCTGTGCCAAAGGGTACTGACAGAAAAACACTATATAGCCTCCTCAGCATTACAAAATAGCCTGGAAGCAAGTCCCAGCCCCCGCAACACCCAAGGAAGCAATACATCGCGCGCCTCGCAGACGCAAATATCAAATTCCCGGTGCGACCCAGCGGACTCCTCAATCCCAAACACTTTCTTCTCAGCAAATACTGATAGTTCTAAAAAAAGAAAGGACTCTTATCAGGCAAAGCCACACTTAACAAATCTTCAAAACTCTACAGGAGCGCTACCTAAGGCACTCAAGATGGAATAGCAGGACTCTATGTTCTAACTCCACCCGCCACATGAGGCTCCTCAGCAACACATAACAGGACCACTCAACATCAATGAGCTTCTAAAGGAACTTTTAACAAACAACTACGCCTTCCAACGCCTCCATAAAGAATACGCCACCCAGTAGACCACTATACAACAAATAGCGACCAATCCACAGCGCATATCCAAGAATTAACTATTCAGGATGGTTAAGCGACGTATTAAAGCAACGGCCCCCAGGAGACTCTCAGAGTACTTCCCGCCTGGCACACAGAGCAACAAAAACAAACCCGCCACATCTCATTCAAACATCCCCGTAACCGAAGAAATACCCAACACCCACAGCCCTGCGGCTCTGTCTCCATACTCCTCCACAGGATCTCTCCCGCCTACCCCAGCCAATCCCAACACCTCCCCTGGAAGCGGAGGGAAAAGGAATGTTCAGGACCCCCTACCAGCCTCCCCCTCCCCAAAAGGACCGGCGGCAAAAAAGAGCCAAAATAACAATCCACAAGAAACTCCCCCGCAGACAGATCCTATCAACAATCTCCAAGCTTATCCCGACTCTGAAAGCCCCTTAACTATAAACGCTCTGAAGACTATGCTAATCTCGCTGCAAAAGGACATTTCTAAAGATATACAGAGCCTCTCTGGTCAATTACAATCTAACATCGACCACCTAGCTACCAGAACTGACCACCTTGAACGGAAAATGGGAGAATTTACCAAAGCCCACAACGAGTTGGTAGATGCGCATGGCAGTATGGAAGAAGTCGCATATTTGAGAGAGAAGGTCATAGACTTGGAAGACCGATCCAGAAGAAACAATCTCAAATTTAGGGGAGTTCCAGAGACTGTGACCCCCCCTGACATTCCACAATATATACTCAAATTACTCCAAACGCTCCTCCCGGACCTTCCCGAGATCGAATATGCAGTTGACAGAGCCCACAGAATTCCAAAAGCACGCTCTGTCCCTGAGTCAGCCCCCAGAGAAATCTTAGCAAGAATACACTTCCATAAAATAAAAGAGGAAGTCTTGGCAGTTGGAAGGCGTAGAGGCACACTACCGACTCCATATGAAGACATACAAATATTTCCAGATCTTTCAGCCGCCACTCTGCAGTCTCGGAGAAAGTTTACAGAAGTTACAGCAGCACTACGAGAGGCGCACATCAAGTATAGATGGGGATTCCCAACCAAACTACTGATCTCAAAAAATGGAACCATCCAGGTTGCCACCTCGCCAGAAGAAGGCGTCTCGTTCCTGAAACAATGGGGGATCCCTATCCTTCAGAAGCCTCTGAGGACGGCGGTAGAATCTCCTACAAGAATCGAACAAGACTGGAAAACATCAGATAAGCATGGCAGACACGCATAAATTGATGTTGTAAAGGGTCTTGAACCCATAGTTATATTTCTCCTTTACGGAGCCTAAAGTGGATGGTTTAAAATGCCACCCCTACCTAAGGTTCATTCATCCAGTGCAGATAGGCGCTGGATGAACAATATTTTGATTTTGTTAACTGTTAATGATGTTTTTTTTCCTTATGTCAAATATAGTTATAAAAGGTTCAGTAGGAGGCCACTTCCCTACCCCCCCCCCCACCATACTTAATATGAAAAAACACAACGACTCCCCAGCGTATAAACCACCTACCAGTTATGCCCATTAGCATCACATCCCTAAATGTAAAAGGCCTGAACAGCCCCTATAAACGTAGCATGCTTTGGAGACAGGCTCTTAAGTCCCACTCAGACATCTTCCTCGCCCAAGAGACACACTTCCTGAGAGATAAACACCCCCCCTGCAACCACCCTAAATTTCCAAACATTTTCCTGGCATCAAATGAAGGGAAAAAAAAGAAAGGCGTAATGATAGCCATTAGCCGGAACGTTACATTTTCCCAAAAAAACGTATACGTGGACCCAGGCGGGCGATTTCTAATATTAGTCTGCGTAATTAACGCCACCACCTACACTCTAGTAAATGTCTACTTCCCATTTAAAAGGCAGGGCCAAATTCTTCAAACATGTTCTTTCCGAAGTGGCTAAAATTCGAGAGGGGAATTTGGTGATCGGAGGAGATCTAAACTCAGTGGTGGACCCTACCTTGGACTCCACCGCGAGCGGCAGGGGCATGTCACCCATTGTCCCAATCATACACTCAGAAGAATTATACGACGTGTGGAGGTGCATGCATGGATCGTAGAGGGACTACACGTTTCTCTCCGCGCCACATGCATCTTATTCTAGGATAGATATGTTCCTGCTGCCGTGGGCAGGCCTCGAGGGGGTTTTACAGGCGGATATTGGAACAATATCATGGTCTGACCACGCCCCCATATCCTTAACGCTCCAAGAGAGCCCATTTCAATAAATGGCGGTATGGTTGCGTGTTTTTTTGCGCTTGCAAATGTGCTTGATTCGTGCTAACAAAAGTACAGTAAGGGCCGCTTCACACAAACATATTTGTTTCAATGGATGCCTTCAGAATTCTCTTTACTCACACATTTCGCATGCGTGCAAAACCTCACCATGCTCTATTTTTGTGCACATTTGCGCACCAAGGGTCCCTGTACAAGTCTATGGGAAGTGTGCACGTAACCGATTCCTATCTCCAAAAAAAGTTATAATAAACAGCGATAAAGTCTTATAAACTCCAAAATGGTACAAATAAAAACTACAGGACATCACGCAAAAACACGAGCCGTCGCACAAGTATCATGCGATACTTCCGCCATGTATCACGTGGACATGAGGCCTAAATCTAAGTGCTTGGTTGTTAGCAGCCGCAGCTGTGCTGCACCTCTTGCTCATCAGTTTTTTTTCCCGCTTTTGGAAACTGCTGTAGGAAAGGGGGTGCACCAGTACTGGAGGTACTGCAATACCAGGTCAATGTGCGGAGTGGACAGAGCAAGCACTTTTTCCAGCTCCCTGTTCTAAAAATCCATTTAATATATGATCCCCAGATAGGGGACGTATCAGATGCAACACGCTCAGCCAGCACTCCGGGCACACCCACAATGCACTGAGGGAGCCGGAAGACCTTTGCATAGCCCCGCCCAACACCTTCTCAACCAGGGTGAGCCGTCCCCGCGGGAGACCCGCGCCTGAATGGAGCATGTCCGGATTTTTTCCTGCACGCGGGACCCGCGCCTGCAGGGAAAAATGACATCCGCAGGTATTTTACTACCTGCAGGTGTCTAATGCATCCATATCCATTGCATAGCGCCGATCGCAATGTCGGGGGTGGGCAGGTCCGAACAGCCCGGGATGACAGCTCCATGCTGCGGACACCGACAGCATGGAGCTGTCACGTCCAGAGCCCGAGGGGCTTTAGTCTCTGCAGGACACATGTTTTTACTTCCTCAGAGAATAAAGCCCACTTCAGGAGGACGTAAAAACACTATGGCCCGGGGCGTGGCTTAGCAAGCAAGGAGAGAGGTCGCACGCTGTTTTGCTCCTCCACAGAATCTCCCTTTTCAGCCCTTTTCTGGGTCAAATCAGTGACCCAAACAGAGGCAGACAAGAGCACAGCACCTGGGGACCCACCAGAACCCACAACCGGCCCGGACAAGGCTCACCTGGTGATCTCCAGCCGCCAAAAAGAAGCCGAAGAGCCGCGGCCCTGCACAGCGGCCCGCGCCCTAACCCGACAAGTACCGCGCTCAGAAACACCCGGCGAGGACCGCTCACGGAGCCCCAAGCAGAGGACTATGGCACAAGGTAACCCCTGCCGACTTGGAGGGGAGGCTCTGTCACCCTCAGTGCCCGCGCTCTCACCGCAGCGCCTTGCAAATACACAGCCGCGGCTCCCTCCCTCTGAATATACCGCCGTGGCCACCAACCTGCAACTCGGCGGCACATACACTCATCAGGGTGATCCCCCGCTGGACTAATCCCCACGCTGGTGGTTTTCCCCCTCCTGCTCCCCAGAGCCGACAATCAGCACGGGCAGGCACACCGGAAGATCTGCACTTAATCTCTAGCTCCCTGTGAGGCAGCGGCCATCTCGCCCCCCCTCCCCCCTGAGTCGAGCAGGCTGCTTGGCATACTAGCCAGACCAGAGCAGAAAAGTAAAAAAGAGAGGATACTGTGATCCTCCCAGCACATCAACACCAGGCAAAGTTTAAAGCAGTACTCACTATTTCTGACGTGCAGCGGGGGAACGGAGGTCCTCTCCCCGGAGCTCTCAGACCGACAGCAGGCTCCATTAAAGTGTAGTGCAATTCAAATATCAATGCACCACAGCACCATCTAGTGGCCAAAACAGAGATAACCAGGACCTGAACCTCTTCTCATCCCTTTCTCAAAGCACTAAACAAAGCCAATCCTTGCCCATTAGAAAGAGCAACGAGGCCCCTAAGGCCTCCTTCCCACGAGCGTGACGGGCTCCGCCGCGTAATATTACGCAGTGAAGCCCGTCACGGCGCCCCCCAGAGACCCCATACTTACCAGTGGAAGATCGCGTGAAGACACTTCCCTGCACACCGCCGTCGCGTCATGTGACACGCCCACCGCGTCACATGACGCGCGGCGGTAGGCGGGGAAGCGTTTTTTCACGCTATCTTCCGCTGGTTGCAGCGGGAGATAGCGTGAACGGAAGCCGTCAGCGCGTACACCCGCAGCAAATAGAACATGCTGCGGGTGACAACGGGAGATTTCACGGTGCGTAATTCCGCGGTGGAATTACGCATCGTGTGCATTGTGCTATTAGGTTCAATAGAACCTAATAGCATGGGGCAACGCAGCGGATTTTTGCCGCGGATTTACGCGGCGTAAATCCGTTCGTGGGAAGGAGGCCTAAGGCCTCATGTCCACGGGGAAAATAAGAATTAAAATCCGCAGCGGATTTTAACTCTTCTCCCGCGCGCGGATCCGCACCCCATAGGGATGCATTGACCACCCGCGGGTAGATAAATACCCGCGGATCGTCAATAAAAGTGATTTTAAAAAAAATGGAGCATGAAAAAAATCTGGACCATGCTCCATTTTCATGCGGGTCTCCCGCGGGCTTCTATTGAAGCCTATGGAAGCCGTCCGGATCCGCGGGACACAAAAATCATATTTTACTTACACGCTCCGGTTCTTCTCTTCGGCGCCGCGCCATCTTCTCTCAGTCGCGGCCGGATCATTTTGCTTCGGCCCGGCGCATGCACATCCGCCGAGCCGAAGAATGAAGATCCGGCCGCGAAGAGAGAAGATGACGCCGCCGCGAAGAGAAGAAACGGAGCGGATGGGAGGTGAGTTTATTCTCATTTATTCCCATTTTCAGCGCTCATGTCCGCGGGGCAGGAGGGACCCGCTGCAGATTCTACATGGAGAATCTGCAGCGGATCTGATTTTCCCCGTGGACATGAGGCCTAAGTGTGTTGAGAAGAGGGACCCACAGTTAACTACAAGGAGAATACCTCCCCACCTTACTGCCAAGTGATCTGTGGAGGAATATCTGCATAGCCAGACTGCTATATAGAAACTGTCAGCAACCCACAAAGACAGACCCTGTGCCAAAGGGTACTGACAGAAAAACACTATATAGCCTCCTCAGCATTACAAAATAGCCTGGAAGCAAGTCCCAGCCCCCGCAACACCCAAGGAAGCAATACATCGCGCGCCTCGCAGACGCAAATATCAAATTCCCGGTGCGACCCAGCGGACTCCTCAATCCCAAACACTTTCTTCTCAGCAAATACTGATAGTTCTAAAAAAAGAAAGGACTCTTATCAGGCAAAGCCACACTTAACAAATCTTCAAAACTCTACAGGAGCGCTACCTAAGGCACTCAAGATGGAATAGCAGGACTCTATGTTCTAACTCCACCCGCCACATGAGGCTCCTCAGCAACACATAACAGGACCACTCAACATCAATGAGCTTCTAAAGGAACTTTTAACAAACAACTACGCCTTCCAACGCCTCCATAAAGAATACGCCACCCAGTAGACCACTATACAACAAATAGCGACCAATCCACAGCGCATATCCAAGAATTAACTATTCAGGATGGTTAAGCGACGTATTAAAGCAACGGCCCCCAGGAGACTCTCAGAGTACTTCCCGCCTGGCACACAGAGCAACAAAAACAAACCCGCCACATCTCATTCAAACATCCCCGTAACCGAAGAAATACCCAACACCCACAGCCCTGCGGCTCTGTCTCCATACTCCTCCACAGGATCTCTCCCGCCTACCCCAGCCAATCCCAACACCTCCCCTGGAAGCGGAGGGAAAAGGAATGTTCAGGACCCCCTACCAGCCTCCCCCTCCCCAAAAGGACCGGCGGCAAAAAAGAGCCAAAATAACAATCCACAAGAAACTCCCCCGCAGACAGATCCTATCAACAATCTCCAAGCTTATCCCGACTCTGAAAGCCCCTTAACTATAAACGCTCTGAAGACTATGCTAATCTCGCTGCAAAAGGACATTTCTAAAGATATACAGAGCCTCTCTGGTCAATTACAATCTAACATCGACCACCTAGCTACCAGAACTGACCACCTTGAACGGAAAATGGGAGAATTTACCAAAGCCCACAACGAGTTGGTAGATGCGCATGGCAGTATGGAAGAAGTCGCATATTTGAGAGAGAAGGTCATAGACTTGGAAGACCGATCCAGAAGAAACAATCTCAAATTTAGGGGAGTTCCAGAGACTGTGACCCCCCCTGACATTCCACAATATATACTCAAATTACTCCAAACGCTCCTCCCGGACCTTCCCGAGATCGAATATGCAGTTGACAGAGCCCACAGAATTCCAAAAGCACGCTCTGTCCCTGAGTCAGCCCCCAGAGAAATCTTAGCAAGAATACACTTCCATAAAATAAAAGAGGAAGTCTTGGCAGTTGGAAGGCGTAGAGGCACACTACCGACTCCATATGAAGACATACAAATATTTCCAGATCTTTCAGCCGCCACTCTGCAGTCTCGGAGAAAGTTTACAGAAGTTACAGCAGCACTACGAGAGGCGCACATCAAGTATAGATGGGGATTCCCAACCAAACTACTGATCTCAAAAAATGGAACCATCCAGGTTGCCACCTCGCCAGAAGAAGGCGTCTCGTTCCTGAAACAATGGGGGATCCCTATCCTTCAGAAGCCTCTGAGGACGGCGGTAGAATCTCCTACAAGAATCGAACAAGACTGGAAAACATCAGATAAGCATGGCAGACACGCATAAATTGATGTTGTAAAGGGTCTTGAACCCATAGTTATATTTCTCCTTTACGGAGCCTAAAGTGGATGGTTTAAAATGCCACCCCTACCTAAGGTTCATTCATCCAGTGCAGATAGGCGCTGGATGAACAATATTTTGATTTTGTTAACTGTTAATGATGTTTTTTTTCCTTATGTCAAATATAGTTATAAAAGGTTCAGTAGGAGGCCACTTCCCTACCCCCCCCCCCCACCATACTTAATATGAAAAAACACAACGACTCCCCAGCGTATAAACCACCTACCAGTTATGCCCATTAGCATCACATCCCTAAATGTAAAAGGCCTGAACAGCCCCTATAAACGTAGCATGCTTTGGAGACAGGCTCTTAAGTCCCACTCAGACATCTTCCTCGCCCAAGAGACACACTTCCTGAGAGATAAACACCCCCCCTGCAACCACCCTAAATTTCCAAACATTTTCCTGGCATCAAATGAAGGGAAAAAAAAGAAAGGCGTAATGATAGCCATTAGCCGGAACGTTACATTTTCCCAAAAAAACGTATACGTGGACCCAGGCGGGCGATTTCTAATATTAGTCTGCGTAATTAACGCCACCACCTACACTCTAGTAAATGTCTACTTCCCATTTAAAAGGCAGGGCCAAATTCTTCAAACATGTTCTTTCCGAAGTGGCTAAAATTCGAGAGGGGAATTTGGTGATCGGAGGAGATCTAAACTCAGTGGTGGACCCTACCTTGGACTCCACCGCGAGCGGCAGGGGCATGTCACCCATTGTCCCAATCATACACTCAGAAGAATTATACGACGTGTGGAGGTGCATGCATGGATCGTAGAGGGACTACACGTTTCTCTCCGCGCCACATGCATCTTATTCTAGGATAGATATGTTCCTGCTGCCGTGGGCAGGCCTCGAGGGGGTTTTACAGGCGGATATTGGAACAATATCATGGTCTGACCACGCCCCCATATCCTTAACGCTCCAAGAGAGCCCATTTCAATAAATGGCGGCATGGTTGCGTGTTTTTTTGCGCTTGCAAATGTGCTTGATTCGTGCTAACAAAAGTACAGTAAGGGCCGCTTCACACAAACATATTTGTTTCAATGGATGCCTTCAGAATTCTCTTTACTCACACATTTCGCATGCGTGCAAAACCTCACCATGCTCTATTTTTGTGCACATTTGCGCACCAAGGGTCCCTGTACAAGTCTATGGGAAGTGTGCACGTAACCGATTCCTATCTCCAAAAAAAGTTATAATAAACAGCGATAAAGTCTTATAAACTCCAAAATGGTACAAATAAAAACTACAGGACATCACGCAAAAACACGAGCCGTCGCACAAGTATCATGCGATACTTCCGCCATGTATCACGTGGACATGAGGCCTAAATCTAAGTGCTTGGTTGTTAGCAGCCGCAGCTGTGCTGCACCTCTTGCTCATCAGTTTTTTTTCCCGCTTTTGGAAACTGCTGTAGGAAAGGGGGTGCACCAGTACTGGAGGTACTGCAATACCAGGTCAATGTGCGGAGTGGACAGAGCAAGCACTTTTTCCAGCTCCCTGTTCTAAAAATCCATTTAATATATGATCCCCAGATAGGGGACGTATCAGATGCAACACGCTCAGCCAGCACTCCGGGCACACCCACAATGCACTGAGGGAGCCGGAAGACCTTTGCATAGCCCCGCCCAACACCTTCTCAACCAGGGTGAGCCGTCCCCGCGGGAGACCCGCGCCTGAATGGAGCATGTCCGGATTTTTTCCTGCACGCGGGACCCGCGCCTGCAGGGAAAAATGACATCCGCAGGTATTTTACTACCTGCAGGTGTCTAATGCATCCATATCCATTGCATAGCGCCGATCGCAATGTCGGGGGTGGGCGGGTCCGAACAGCCCGGGATGACAGCTCCATGCTGCGGACACCGACAGCATGGAGCTGTCACGTCCAGAGCCCGAGGGGCTTTAGTCTCTGCAGGACACATGTTTTTACTTCCTCAGAGAATAAAGCCCACTTCAGGAGGACGTAAAAACACTATGGCCCGGGGCGTGGCTTAGCAAGCAAGGAGAGAGGTCGCACGCTGTTTTGCTCCTCCACAGAATCTCCCTTTTCAGCCCTTTTCTGGGTCAAATCAGTGACCCAAACAGAGGCAGACAAGAGCACAGCACCTGGGGACCCACCAGAACCCACAACCGGCCCGGACAAGGCTCACCTGGTGATCTCCAGCCGCCAAAAAGAAGCCGAAGAGCCGCGGCCCTGCACAGCGGCCCGCGCCCTAACCCGACAAGTACCGCGCTCAGAAACACCCGGCGAGGACCGCTCACGGAGCCCCAAGCAGAGGACTATGGCACAAGGTAACCCCTGCCGACTTGGAGGGGAGGCTCTGTCACCCTCAGTGCCCGCGCTCTCACCGCAGCGCCTTGCAGCCGCGGCTCCCTCCCTCTGAATATACCGCCGTGGCCACCAACCTGCAACTCGGCGGCACATACAATCATCAGGGTGATCCCCCGCTGGACTAATCCCCACGCTGGTGGTTTTCCCCCTCCTGCTCCCCAGAGCCGACAATCAGCACGGGCGGGCACACCGGAAGATCTGCACCTAGTCTCTAGCTCCCTGTGAGGCAGCGGCCATCTCGCCCCCCCTCCCCCCTGAGTCGAGCAGGCTGCTTGGCATACTAGCCAGACCAGAGCAGAAAAGTAAAAAAGAGAGGATACTGTGATCCTCCCAGCACATCAACACCAGGCAAAGTTTAAAGCAGTACTCACTATTTCTGACGTGCAGCGGGGGAACGGAGGTCCTCTCCCCGGAGCTCTCAGACCGACAGCAGGCTCCATTAAAGTGTAGTGCAATTCAAATATCAATGCACCACAGCACCATCTAGTGGCCAAAACAGAGATAACCAGGACCTGAACCTCTTCTCATCCCTTTCTCAAAGCACTAAACAAAGCCAATCCTTGCCCATTAGAAAGAGCAACGAGGCCCCTAAGGCCTCCTTCCCACGAGCGTGACGGGCTCCGCCGCGTAATATTACGCAGTGAAGCCCGTCACGGCGCCCCCCAGAGACCCCATACTTACCAGTGGAAGATCGCGTGAAGACACTTCCCTGCACACCGCCGTCGCGTCATGTGACACGCCCACCGCGTCACATGACGCGGCCGGCCGTGTCACGTGACGCGCCGGCCGCGTCATATGGCGCGCGACGGTAGGTGGGGAAGCGTTTTTTCACGCTATCTTCCGCTGGTTGCAGCGGGAGATAGCGTGAACGGAAGCCGTCAGCGCGTACACCCGCAGCAAATAGAACATGCTGCGGGTGACAACGGGAGATTTCACGGTGCGTAATTCCGCGGTGGAATTACGCATCGTGTGCATTGTGCTATTAGGTTCAATAGAACCTAATAGCATGGGGCAACGCAGCGGATTTTTGCCGCGGATTTACGCGGCGTAAATCCGTTCGTGGGAAGGAGGCCTAAGGCCTCATGTCCACGGGGAAAATAAGAATTAAAATCCGCAGCGGATTTTAACTCTTCTCCCGCGCGCGGATCCGCACCCCATAGGGATGCATTGACCACCCGCGGGTAGATAAATACCCGCGGATCGTCAATAAAAGTGATTTTAAAAAAAATGGAGCATGAAAAAAATCTGGACCATGCTCCATTTTCATGCGGGTCTCCCGCGGGGACGGCTCCCGCGGGCTTCTATTGAAGCCTATGGAAGCCGCCTGGATCCGCGGGACACAAAAATCATATTTTACTTACACGCTCCGGTTCTTCTCTTCGGCGCCGCGCCATCTTCTCTCAGTCGCGGCCGGATCATTTTGCTTCGGCCCGGCGCATGCGCGAGGCACGTCACCGACGTCATCATGCACATCCGCCGAGCCGAAGAATGAAGATCCGGCCGCGACGAGAGAAGATGACGCCGCCGCGAAGAGAAGAAACGGAGCGGATGGGAGGTGAGTTTATTCTCATTTATTCCCATTTTCAGCGCTCATGTCCGCGGGGCAGGAGGGACCCGCTGCAGATTCTACATGGAGAATCTGCAGCGGATCTGATTTTCCCCGTGGACATGAGGCCTAAGTGTGTTGAGAAGAGGGACCCACAGTTAACTACAAGGAGAATACCTCCCCACCTTACTGCCAAGTGATCTGTGGAGGAATATCTGCATAGCCAGACTGCTATATAGAAACTGTCAGCAACCCACAAAGACAGACCCTGTGCCAAAGGGTACTGACAGAAAAACACTATATAGCCTCCTCAGCATTACAAAATAGCCTGGAAGCAAGTCCCAGCCCCCGCAACACCCAAGGAAGCAATACATCGCGCGCCTCGCAGACGCAAATATCAAATTCCCGGTGCGACCCAGCGGACTCCTCAATCCCAAACACTTTCTTCTCAGCAAATACTGATAGTTCTAAAAAAAGAAAGGACTCTTATCAGGCAAAGCCACACTTAACAAATCTTCAAAACTCTACAGGAGCGCTACCTAAGGCACTCAAGATGGAATAGCAGGACTCTATGTTCTAACTCCACCCGCCACATGAGGCTCCTCAGCAACACATAACAGGACCACTCAACATCAATGAGCTTCTAAAGGAACTTTTAACAAACAACTACGCCTTCCAACGCCTCCATAAAGAATACGCCACCCAGTAGACCACTATACAACAAATAGCGACCAATCCACAGCGCATATCCAAGAATTAACTATTCAGGATGGTTAAGCGACGTATTAAAGCAACGGCCCCCAGGAGACTCTCAGAGTACTTCCCGCCTGGCACACAGAGCAACAAAAACAAACCCGCCACATCTCATTCAAACATCCCCGTAACCGAAGAAATACCCAACACCCACAGCCCTGCGGCTCTGTCTCCATACTCCTCCACAGGATCTCTCCCGCCTACCCCAGCCAATCCCAACACCTCCCCTGGAAGCGGAGGGAAAAGGAATGTTCAGGACCCCCTACCAGCCTCCCCCTCCCCAAAAGGACCGGCGGCAAAAAAGAGCCAAAATAACAATCCACAAGAAACTCCCCCGCAGACAGATCCTATCAACAATCTCCAAGCTTATCCCGACTCTGAAAGCCCCTTAACTATAAACGCTCTGAAGACTATGCTAATCTCGCTGCAAAAGGACATTTCTAAAGATATACAGAGCCTCTCTGGTCAATTACAATCTAACATCGACCACCTAGCTACCAGAACTGACCACCTTGAACGGAAAATGGGAGAATTTACCAAAGCCCACAACGAGTTGGTAGATGCGCATGGCAGTATGGAAGAAGTCGCATATTTGAGAGAGAAGGTCATAGACTTGGAAGACCGATCCAGAAGAAACAATCTCAAATTTAGGGGAGTTCCAGAGACTGTGACCCCCCCTGACATTCCACAATATATACTCAAATTACTCCAAACGCTCCTCCCGGACCTTCCCGAGATCGAATATGCAGTTGACAGAGCCCACAGAATTCCAAAAGCACGCTCTGTCCCTGAGTCAGCCCCCAGAGAAATCTTAGCAAGAATACACTTCCATAAAATAAAAGAGGAAGTCTTGGCAGTTGGAAGGCGTAGAGGCACACTACCGACTCCATATGAAGACATACAAATATTTCCAGATCTTTCAGCCGCCACTCTGCAGTCTCGGAGAAAGTTTACAGAAGTTACAGCAGCACTACGAGAGGCGCACATCAAGTATAGATGGGGATTCCCAACCAAACTACTGATCTCAAAAAATGGAACCATCCAGGTTGCCACCTCGCCAGAAGAAGGCGTCTCGTTCCTGAAACAATGGGGGATCCCTATCCTTCAGAAGCCTCTGAGGACGGCGGTAGAATCTCCTACAAGAATCGAACAAGACTGGAAAACATCAGATAAGCATGGCAGACACGCATAAATTGATGTTGTAAAGGGTCTTGAACCCATAGTTATATTTCTCCTTTACGGAGCCTAAAGTGGATGGTTTAAAATGCCACCCCTACCTAAGGTTCATTCATCCAGTGCAGATAGGCGCTGGATGAACAATATTTTGATTTTGTTAACTGTTAATGATGTTTTTTTTCCTTATGTCAAATATAGTTATAAAAGGTTCAGTAGGAGGCCACTTCCCTACCCCCCCCCCCCCCCACCATACTTAATATGAAAAAACACAACGACTCCCCAGCGTATAAACCACCTACCAGTTATGCCCATTAGCATCACATCCCTAAATGTAAAAGGCCTGAACAGCCCCTATAAACGTAGCATGCTTTGGAGACAGGCTCTTAAGTCCCACTCAGACATCTTCCTCGCCCAAGAGACACACTTCCTGAGAGATAAACACCCCCCCTGCAACCACCCTAAATTTCCAAACATTTTCCTGGCATCAAATGAAGGGAAAAAAAAGAAAGGCGTAATGATAGCCATTAGCCGGAACGTTACATTTTCCCAAAAAAACGTATACGTGGACCCAGGCGGGCGATTTCTAATATTAGTCTGCGTAATTAACGCCACCACCTACACTCTAGTAAATGTCTACTTCCCATTTAAAAGGCAGGGCCAAATTCTTCAAACATGTTCTTTCCGAAGTGGCTAAAATTCGAGAGGGGAATTTGGTGATCGGAGGAGATCTAAACTCAGTGGTGGACCCTACCTTGGACTCCACCGCGAGCGGCAGGGGCATGTCACCCATTGTCCCAATCATACACTCAGAAGAATTATACGACGTGTGGAGGTGCATGCATGGATCGTAGAGGGACTACACGTTTCTCTCCGCGCCACATGCATCTTATTCTAGGATAGATATGTTCCTGCTGCCGCGGGCAGGCCTCGAGGGGGTTTTACAGGCGGATATTGGAACAATATCATGGTCTGACCACGCCCCCATATCCTTAACGCTCCAAGAGAGCCCATTTCAATAAATGGCGGCATGGTTGCGTGTTTTTTTGCGCTTGCAAATGTGCTTGATTCGTGCTAACAAAAGTACAGTAAGGGCCGCTTCACACAAACATATTTGTTTCAATGGATGCCTTCAGAATTCTCTTTACTCACACATTTCGCATGCGTACAAAACCTCACCATGCTCTATTTTTGTGCACATTTGCGCACCAAGGGTCCCTGTACAAGTCTATGGGAAGTGTGCACGTAACCGATTCCTATCTCCAAAAAAAGTTATAATAAACAGCGATAAAGTCTTATAAACTCCAAAATGGTACAAATAAAAACTACAGGACATCACGCAAAAACACGAGCCGTCGCACAAGTATCATGCGATACTTCCGCCATGTATCACGTGGACATGAGGCCTAAATCTAAGTGCTTGGTTGTTAGCAGCCGCAGCTGCGCTGCACCTCTTGCTCATCAGTTTTTTTTCCCGCTTTTGGAAACTGCTGTAGGAAAGGGGGTGCACCAGTACTGGAGGTACTGCAATACCAGGTCAATGTGCGGAGTGGACAGAGCAAGCACTTTTTCCAGCTCCCTGTTCTAAAAATCCATTTAATATATGATCCCCAGATAGGGGACGTATCAGATGCAACACGCTCAGCCAGCACTCCGGGCACACCCACAATGCACTGAGGGAGCCGGAAGACCTTTGCATAGCCCCGCCCAACGCCTTCTCAACCAGGGTGAGCCGTCCCCGCGGGAGACCCGCGCCTGAATGGAGCATGTCCGGATTTTTTCCTGCACCCGGGACCCGCGCCTGCAGGGAAAAATGACATCCGCAGGTATTTTACTACCTGCAGGTGTCTAATGCATCCATATCCATTGCATAGCGCCGATCGCAATGTCGGGGGTGGGGGGGTCCGAACAGCCCGGGATGACAGCTCCATGCTGCGGACACCGACAGCATGGAGCTGTCACGTCCAGAGCCCGAGGGGCTTTATTCTCTGCAGGACACATGTTTTTACTTCCTCAGAGAATAAAGCCCACTTCGGGAGGACGTAAAAACACTATGGCCCAGGGCGTGGCTTAGCAAGCAAGGAGAGAGGTCGCACGCTGTTTTGCTTCTCCACAGAATCTCCCTTTTCAGCCCTTTTCTGGGTCAAATCAGTGACCCAAACAGAGGCAGACAAGAGCACAGCACCTGGGGACCCACCAGAACCCACAACCGGCCCGGACAAGGCTCACCTGGTGATCTCCAGCTGCCAAAAAGAAGCCGAAGAGCCGCGGCCCTGCACAGCGGCCCGCGCCCTAACCCGACAAGTACCGCGCTCAGAAACACCCGGCGAGGACCGCTCACGGAGCCCCAAGCAGAGGACTATGGCACAAGGTAACCCCTGCCGACTTGGAGGGGAGGCTCTGTCACCCTCAGTGCCCGCGCTCTCACCGCAGCGCCTTGCAAATACACAGCCGCGGCTCCCTCCCTCTGAATATACCGCCGTGGCCACCAACCTGCAACTCGGCGGCACATACAATCATCAGGGTGATCCCCCGCTGGACTAATCCCCACGCTGGTGGTTTTCCCCCTCCTGCTCCCCAGAGCCGACAATCAGCACGGGCGGGCACACCGGAAGATCTGCACCTAGTCTCTAGCTCCCTGTGAGGCAGCGGCCATCTCGCCCCCCCTCCCCCCTGAGTCGAGCAGGCTGCTTGGCATACTAGCCAGACCAGAGCAGAAAAGTAAAAAAGAGAGGATACTGTGATCCTCCCAGCACATCAACACCAGGCAAAGTTTAAAGCAGTACTCACTATTTCTGACGTGCAGCGGGGGAACGGAGGTCCTCTCCCCGGAGCTCTCAGACCGACAGCAGGCTCCATTAAAGTGTAGTGCAATTCAAATATCAATGCACCACAGCACCATCTAGTGGCCAAAACAGAGATAACCAGGACCTGAACCTCTTCTCATCCCTTTCTCAAAGCACTAAACAAAGCCAATCCTTGCCCATTAGAAAGAGCAACGAGGCCCCTAAGGCCTCCTTCCCACGAGCGTGACGGGCTCCGCCGCGTAATATTACGCAGTGAAGCCCGTCACGGCGCCCCCCAGAGACCCCATACTTACCAGCGGAAGATCGCGTGAAGACACTTCCCTGCACACCGCCGTCGCGTCATGTGACACGCCCACCGCGTCACATGACGCGGCCGGCCGTGTCACGTGACGCGCCGGCCGCGTCATATGACGCGCGGCGATAGGCGGGGAAGCGTTTTTTCACGCTATCTTCCGCTGGTTGCAGCGGGAGATAGCGTGAACGGAAGCCGTCAGCGCGTACACCCGCAGCAAATAGAACATGCTGCGGGTGACAACGGGAGATTTCACGGTGCGTAATTCCGCGGTGGAATTACGCATCGTGTGCATTGTGCTATTAGGTTCAATAGAACCTAATAGCATGGGGCAACGCAGCGGATTTTTGCCGCGGATTTACGCGGCGTAAATCCGTTCGTGGGAAGGAGGCCTAAGGCCTCATGTCCACGGGGAAAATAAGAATTAAAATCCGCAGCGGATTTTAACTCTTCTCCCGCGCGCGGATCCGCACCCCATAGGGATGCATTGACCACCCGCGGGTAGATAAATACCCGCGGATCGTCAATAAAAGTGATTTTTAAAAAAATGGAGCATGAAAAAAATCTGGACCATGCTCCATTTTCATGCGGGTCTCCCGCGGGGACGGCTCCCGCGGGCTTCTATTGAAGCCTATGGAAGCCGTCCGGATCCGCGGGACACAAAAATCATATTTTACTTACACGCTCCGGTTCTTCTCTTCGGCGCCGCGCCATCTTCTCTCAGTCGCGGCCGGATCATTTTGCTTCGGCCCGGCGCATGCGCGAGGCACGTCACCGACGTCATCATGCACATCCGCCGAGCCGAAGAATGAAGATCCGGCCGCGACGAGAGAAGATGACGCCGCCGCGAAGAGAAGAAACGGAGCGGATGGGAGGTGAGTTTATTCTCATTTATTCCCATTTTCAGCGCTCATGTCCGCGGGGCAGGAGGGACCCGCTGCAGATTCTACATGGAGAATCTGCAGCGGATCTGATTTTCCCCGTGGACATGAGGCCTAAGTGTGTTGAGAAGAGGGACCCACAGTTAACTACAAGGAGAATACCTCCCCACCTTACTGCCAAGTGATCTGTGGAGGAATATCTGCATAGCCAGACTGCTATATAGAAACTGTCAGCAACCCACAAAGACAGACCCTGTGCCAAAGGGTACTGACAGAAAAACACTATATAGCCTCCTCAGCATTACAAAATAGCCTGGAAGCAAGTCCCAGCCCCCGCAACACCCAAGGAAGCAATACATCGCGCGCCTCGCAGACGCAAATATCAAATTCCCGGTGCGACCCAGCGGACTCCTCAATCCCAAACACTTTCTTCTCAGCAAATACTGATAGTTCTCAAAAAAGAAAGGACTCTTATCAGGCAAAGCCACACTTAACAAATCTTCAAAACTCTACAGGAGCGCTACCTAAGGCACTCAAGATGGAATAGCAGGACTCTATGTTCTAACTCCACCCGCCACATGAGGCTCCTCAGCAACACATAACAGGACCACTCAACATCAATGAGCTTCTAAAGGAACTTTTAACAAACAACTACGCCTTCCAACGCCTCCATAAAGAATACGCCACCCAGTAGACCACTATACAACAAATAGCGACCAATCCACAGCGCATATCCAAGAATTAACTATTCAGGATGGTTAAGCGACGTATTAAAGCAACGGCCCCCAGGAGACTCTCAGAGTACTTCCCGCCTGGCACACAGAGCAACAAAAACAAACCCGCCACATCTCATTCAAACATCCCCGTAACCGAAGAAATACGCAACACCCACAGCCCTGCGGCTCTGTCTCCATACTCCTCCACAGGATCTCTCCCGCCTACCCCAGCCAATCCCAACACCTCCCCTGGAAGCGGAGGGAAAAGGAATGTTCAGGACCCCCTACCAGCCTCCCCCTCCCCAAAAGGACCGGCGGCAAAAAAGAGCCAAAATAACAATCCACAAGAAACTCCCCCGCAGACAGATCCTATCAACAATCTCCAAGCTTATCCCGACTCTGAAAGCCCCTTAACTATAAACGCTCTGAAGACTATGCTAATCTCGCTGCAAAAGGACATTTCTAAAGATATACAGAGCCTCTCTGGTCAATTACAATCTAACATCGACCACCTAGCTACCAGAACTGACCACCTTGAACGGAAAATGGGAGAATTTACCAAAGCCCACAACGAGTTGGTAGATGCGCATGGCAGTATGGAAGAAGTCGCATATTTGAGAGAGAAGGTCATAGACTTGGAAGACCGATCCAGAAGAAACAATCTCAAATTTAGGGGAGTTCCAGAGACTGTGACCCCCCCTGACATTCCACAATATATACTCAAATTACTCCAAACGCTCCTCCCGAACCTTCCCGAGATCGAATATGCAGTTGACAGAGCCCACAGAATTCCAAAAGCACGCTCTGTCCCTGAGTCAGCCCCCAGAGAAATCTTAGCAAGAATACACTTCCATAAAATAAAAGAGGAAGTCTTGGCAGTTGGAAGGCGTAGAGGCACACTACCGACTCCATATGAAGACATACAAATATTTCCAGATCTTTCAGCCGCCACTCTGCAGTCTCGGAGAAAGTTTACAGAAGTTACAGCAGCACTACGAGAGGCGCACATCAAGTATAGATGGGGATTCCCAACCAAACTACTGATCTCAAAAAATGGAACCATCCAGGTTGCCACCTCGCCAGAAGAAGGCGTCTCGTTCCTGAAACAATGGGGGATCCCTATCCTTCAGAAGCCTCTGAGGACAGCGGTAGAATCTCCTACAAGAATCGAACAAGACTGGAAAACATCAGATAAGCATGGCAGACACGCATAAATTGATGTTGTAAAGGGTCTTGAACCCATAGTTATATTTCTCCTTTACGGAGCCTAAAGTGGATGGTTTAAAATGCCACCCCTACCTAAGGTTCATTCATCCAGTGCAGATAGGCGCTGGATGAACTATATTTTGATTTTGTTAACTGTTAATGATGTTTTTTTTCCTTATGTCAAATATAGTTATAAAAGGTTCAGTAGGAGGCCACTTCCCTACCCCCCCCCCCACCATACTTAATATGAAAAAACACAACGACTCCCCAGCGTATAAACCACCTACCAGTTATGCCCATTAGCATCACATCCCTAAATGTAAAAGGCCTGAACAGCCCCTATAAACGTAGCATGCTTTGGAGACAGGCTCTTAAGTCCCACTCAGACATCTTCCTCGCCCAAGAGACACACTTCCTGAGAGATAAACACCCCCCCTGCAACCACCCTAAATTTCCAAACATTTTCCTGGCATCAAATGAAGGGGAAAAAAAGAAAGGCGTAATGATAGCCATTAGCCGGAACGTTACATTTTCCCAAAAAAACGTATACGTGGACCCAGGCGGGCGATTTCTAATATTAGTCTGCGTAATTAACGCCACCACCTACACTCTAGTAAATGTCTACTTCCCATTTAAAAGGCAGGCCAAATTCTTCAAACATGTTCTTTCCGAAGTGGCTAAAATTCGAGAGGGGAATTTGGTGATCGGAGGAGATCTAAACTCAGTGGTGGACCCTACCTTGGACTCCACCGCGAGCGGCAGGGGCATGTCACCCATTGTCCCAATCATACACTCAGAAGAATTATACGACGTGTGGAGGTGCATGCATGGATCGTAGAGGGACTACACGTTTCTCTCCGCGCCACATGCATCTTATTCTAGGATAGATATGTTCCTGCTGCCGCGGGCAGGCCTCGAGGGGGTTTTACAGGCGGATATTGGAACAATATCATGGTCTGACCACGCCCCCATATCCTTAACGCTCCAAGAGAGCCCATTTCAATAAATGGCGGCATGGTTGCGTGTTTTTTTGCGCTTGCAAATGTGCTTGATTCGTGCTAACAAAAGTACAGTAAGGGCCCCTTCACACAAACATATTTGTTTCAATGGATGCCTTCAGAATTCTCTTTACTCACACATTTCGCATGCGTGCAAAACCTCACCATGCTCTATTTTTGTGCACATTTGCGCACCAAGGGTCCCTGTACAAGTCTATGGGAAGTGTGCACGTAACCGATTCCTATCTCCAAAAAAAGTTATAATAAACAGCGATAAAGTCTTATAAACTCCAAAATGGTACAAATAAAAACTACAGGACATCACGCAAAAACACGAGCCGTCGCACAAGTATCATGCGATACTTCCGCCATGTATCACGTGGACATGAGGCCTAAATCTAAGTGCTTGGTTGTTAGCAGCCGCAGCTGCGCTGCACCTCTTGCTCATCAGTTTTTTTTCCTGCTTTTGGAAACTGCTGTAGGAAAGGGGGTGCACCAGTACTGGAGGTACTGCAATACCAGGTCAATGTGCGGAGTGGACAGAGCAAGCACTTTTTCCAGCTCCCTGTTCTAAAAATCCATTTAATATATGATCCCCAGATAGGGGACGTATCAGATGCAACACGCTCAGCCAGCACTCCGGGCACACCCACAATGCACTGAGGGAGCCGGAAGACCTTTGCATAGCCCCGCCCAACGCCTTCTCAACCAGGGTGAGCCGTCCCCGCGGGAGACCCGCGCCTGAATGGAGCATGTCCGGATTTTTTCCTGCACGCGGGACCCGCGCCTGCAGGGAAAAATGACATCCGCAGGTATTTTACTACCTGCAGGTGTCTAATGCATCCATATCCATTGCATAGCGCCGATCGCAATGTCGGGGGTGGGGGGTCCGAACAGCCCGGGATGACAGCTCCATGCTGCGGACACCGACAGCATGGAGCTGTCACGTCCAGGTGCCCGAGGGGCTTTATTCTCTGCAGGACACATGTTTTTACTTCCTCAGAGAATAAAGCCCACTTCGGGAGGACGTAAAAACACTATGGCCCGGGGCGTGGCTTAGCAAGCAAGGAGAGAGGTCGCACGCTGTTTTGCTCCTCCACAGAATCTCCCTTTTCAGCCCTTTTCTGGGTCAAATCAGTGACCCAAACAGAGGCAGACAAGAGCACAGCACCTGGGGACCCACCAGAACCCACAACCGGCCCGGACAAGGCTCACCTGGTGATCTCCAGCCGCCAAAAAGAAGCCGAAGAGCCGCGGCCCTGCACAGCGGCCCGCGCCCTAACCCGACAAGTACCGCGCTCAGAAACACCCGGCGAGGACCGCTCACGGAGCCCCAAGCAGAGGACTATGGCACAAGGTAACCCCTGCCGACTTGGAGGGGAGGCTCTGTCACCCTCAGTGCCCGCGCTCTCACCGCAGCGCCTTGCAAATACACAGCCGCGGCTCCCTCCCTCTGAATATACCGCCGTGGCCACCAACCTGCAACTCGGCGGCACATACAATCATCAGGGTGATCCCCCGCTGGACTAATCCCCACGCTGGTGGTTTTCCCCCTCCTGCTCCCCAGAGCCGACAATCAGCACGGGCGGGCACACCGGAAGATCTGCACCTAGTCTCTAGCTCCCTGTGAGGCAGCGGCCATCTCGCCCCCCCTCCCCCCTGAGTCGAGCAGGCTGCTTGGCATACTAGCCAGACCAGAGCAGAAAAGTAAAAAAGAGAGGATACTGTGATCCTCCCAGCACATCAACACCAGGCAAAGTTTAAAGCAGTACTCACTATTTCTGACGTGCAGCGGGGGAACGGAGGTCCTCTCCCCGGAGCTCTCAGACCGACAGCAGGCTCCATTAAAGTATAGTGCAATTCAAATATCAATGCACCACAGCACCATCTAGTGGCCAAAACAGAGATAACCAGGACCTGAACCTCTTCTCATCCCTTTCTCAAAGCACTAAACAAAGCCAATCCTTGCCCATTAGAAAGAGCAACGAGGCCCCTAAGGCCTCCTTCCCACGAGCGTGACGGGCTCCGCCGCGTAATATTACGCAGAGAAGCCCGTCACGGCGCCCCCCAGAGACCCCATACTTACCAGCGGAAGATCGCGTGAAGACGCTTCCCTGCCCACCGCCGTCGCGTCATGTGACACGCCCACCGCGTCACATGACGCGGCCGGCCGTGTCACGTGACGCGCCGGCCGCGTCATATGACGCGCGGCGGTAGGCGGGGAAGCGTTTTTTCACGCTATCTTCCGCTACGAGGTTGGATTTTTGCAATATATTGGTCGCAGCTACTTGTGAGTTGTATCGCAACTCCATTGTCTTCAGTAAGGCTGGTTGCACACGACCGCTTCACATTCCGAATGCGGGATACCACTGCGGAATCTGGCCGTTAACCCAGACGGTGACCCTGCGTTCCTGCAGAATCTGCAATGCGGATGACCGCGAGAGTGAACGAAGTAGCAGTAGTATGTATCTTTCAATGCGTGTGATTTGCTGCGGATCCTCCGTGTGGACGACGACTGCGGATTGAACAATAGGAAACCGGTGGTGTGAAGCCGGCCCGAGAGTGTGAGGTCGCAGGGCTATACAGCAATCTTGGTCGCGTAGCACTAGTCTCATTGCATGACTACGACTCCGCCGTTCATGGGAGCTCTGTGCTTGACCATCTCCGTCAGCTCCACAGAAGTGAATGGAGAAGTAGTCACACGTTTAAAGAAATCTCATCCATATAATGCGGAAAAACAATCTACAGTTTAAATTGACCTGTGGGGTGGATTTTAAAGCTGCCCCTTCAGCAGCGCTCTGCACTCACACTATAGCAGGTTAGTGTGAGAGCGCAGAGTGCTGCTGAAGGGGCCATGGGATTCTTCCTTTTAGAACAAAAGTTCCTGGCGGGAACAAATCCCAATCATCATCTTCCGCCAAGTCACTAAGATGACTAATCCGATATTTTTGTATCTAAGTGAACTGAATATGGCCGCCACCACAACTTGCCTCCAGCTTTCCTAGTCTTCTGCACAACATCATTACATGTCTACACCACTTTGTTTTCAGGAGCCGAGGCAAGTGGGGTGACGACTACCGAGCGAGGCTCTGTTCGTGTCACTGGTAGGGAGCTCCATGATGGTCATCAGGTTACCAACATGTTCTGTCACCCAGCTTTCCTAGTTCCTGAATGGCCAGCTTCACAGAGCGCCACTTTTTACAACCCATACCCGTCGCTGAGGTCAAGAAATACCCCAAAAAGCATTAGAGGAGGGGGGAAACCTGGTTTTCTTGCCCCATGTGCCCATCCCAACCAGCCTCTGTAATTACCCCCGCCGTCGGACATAAAACGCAGTTTACGTTATTTTAGGGAATACTAAAATGCTCCTCTCTTCAGTAGCTCCACTCTAGCCACTTCACTGATCTGCTGGATAGAATGTATTGGCTAGTGGTAGGATCTCCCAGCAGCCACTACACTCCAGACGCACCATCCAATCAGTGAGCGGGGAGCAGGGCTAGTGAGCGGCAGCTCTGGGGAGGACGCAGCAGTTCTGAACTCCATGTCTTCTGGGGTGGGTGCGGTGGCCGGGCTTCAGTTCCTGCAGGCAGAGCTGCACATCCAGCAGGTGAGGCCATCATATCTCTAGTGGGCATTAGTGTTTACAGCTGCTTTAACCAGGGCATTGTGGGTAATGGGCGGGGCCATAGTCTCCGCTGGGGCATTGTGGGTAATTGGGGGGGGGCTCTCTAGTCTTCGCTGGGACTGGTGGGGTCATAAATGGAGAGGTTTATGTGCACAACAGAAGCAGCTGCACAGCGCAGGCCAAGTCTTCATGCGTGGCTGTCGTCGCACAGGAGGCTGGAGGGGCGGGTGTATAACAGCACCTAGCGGAGACGGTGCGGCCCCAACTGCACCGCTCTGCGCCATTTGCGTGCGGCGCGGGGACTTCTTACAGATGCGACACCATTGTACCCGTGGGATTGGTTTACTGGGCTAACAGCTGGCCACGGGTTCCCGTAAAAGGGAAGTCCGCGCCAATATCTGCAGTGGCCGAAGGTTCGTGGCCACTGACTGGTGCCCGCTCATTACCTCGTGTGAACATGGCAGCGATGAGCGGACTAACGAGGAAATGCTCATTTGTTGGCTGATGGCGTCCTTTACATGGGCTAAACATGAACGGCTCCTTGTCGTCTCTCCGTGTAAACCACAACCATAGCTGCGGATTTGGACAGCTCCCAGTGTGTGTGTGTGTATATATATATATATATATATATATATATATATATATATATATATATACTGGGAGGAAGCTGCAGCAGCGCCGGGCAGCGCTCCTAGGTGATGTGTGTGTATATATATAGGCCTTAGGTTATGGCTGTGATGATAGGATTTCCTCCTGTCAAAGTTGCATCGCACCGCACAAAAATTACGCTTTCATGCGATGCAACAGAGAGGAAGGCTCCATAGGATAACATGGGCCACGAAACCTCACGAGTCGCGGGCATATCGGGATGTCGCACCCTCCAAAACATGTGAATTGCCCCATTGGAAAGCATAGGCCGAACAAACACGTGATTTGTCGCAGTGTGACTTTGTCGCTCATGTAAACGCGGCCTGAGTATTAGGGGACTCCCTAATATATACGAGCCTCCTAACATTTAGGCCATGTTTGTAGCTTGCTGGACCACGTGGTGCTAATAATCTCCGCTGTCGGTGTCCTGCGGCAGATTTGTAAGTATTGCTGCGAACGTGTCGGACGCTCCTCGACTTCACAGCAGGTTTGCTGTTTCTGTGTTCATTGTGTGAAAATCCTGCTTAAGACGTGTTCTGCCTCCGAACGCCAACCGTAAATGCGCCAATATTCAGATGGAACATAAACGGTTGTATTCCCACGTTTGAGCGTTTCACTATTACCCGACTCCAGTTTACCATATGGTGCAGCCAACATGTCTGTTCATCATATGGCAGAAGGACGGCGTAATACTTAATTTCTCCTGCGGGGGCGTTGCAGGGGAATTGAACACTTCGGCCTTTTTCACGTGGCAGAGCAAATATTGCACGTATATGAACCGCGGCTCGTTCTATCTTTGGGCGGGGCCTTGCATCACCCATTGTTTTAATGGGGCTGGCGGCAGCATCGCACCGCGTGCTAGGAGCGGACAGCCGCAGCGGGAGGGAGGGGAGGCAGTTTTATTACAAAAATGACTCACATCCACAGAAAAATCGTACGTTAGCGAGCGCGAAAACGGGCCGCGATTCACGGCCTGGTATCGCACTCACTGTGTGACATTAGCCTTACTGCCAGATCTTCCTTGGATTACAGCGGATCGCTGGGGGTTCAGCTAACCTAATGCCAACACAATGGATCTCCCAGCTTTCCTAGAACCCTCTAGAGCAGTGCTCCCCACCTCCGCCCCTCAGCGCCCCCAACAGGTCATGTACAGGATCTCGTATAGTAAGAACACCTGTGGCAATGTCTGAGGTACCGATGATAATTACATCACCTGTACAACACTGAGGAAGTCCTGAAAACATGACCTGTGGGGTCCCGAGGACTGGAGGTGGGAGTCACTGCCCTACAGTGATATGACAAAAGGAGGCTGACTGGCCATTCAGGGACTAGGAAAGCTGGGTGACAGAACTGTTGGTAACCTGATGACCATCATGGAGCCCCCTACCGCTGACACGAACAGAGCCTCGCTCGGTAGTCGTCACACCACTTGCCTCGGCTTCTGAAAACAAAGTGGTGTAGACATGTAATGATGTTGTGCAGAAGACTAGGAAAGCTGGAGGCAAGTTGTGGTGGTGGCCATATTCAGTTCACTAAGACACAAAAATATCGTGAGTTCAGAACTGCTGCGTCCTCCCCAGAGCTGCCGCTCACTAGCCCCGCCCCCGCTCACTGATTGGATGGTGCGTCTGGAGTGTATTGGCTGCTGGGAGATCCTACCGCCAGCCAATACATTCTAGCTAGCAGATCAGTGAAGTGGCTAGAGTGGAGCTACTGAAGAGAGGAGCCGCTCCAATCTAGTCTTGTGGAAGGATGGGTGGGGGGCCGCTGGATCCTGATGGGTGGGGGGCCGCTGGATCCTGATGGGTGGGGGGCCGCTGGATCCTGATGGGTGGGGCGCTGTTGGATCCTGATGGGTGGGGGGGCTGGTGGATCCTGATGGGTGGGAGGGGGGGGGGTTGTTGGATCCTGACAGTCATCAAAGGGATGACAACCAGCTAGAACTAGGAGTAATAGATGCAATATAGACCATCCACCATAACACTGATACATATGGTTGGTGAGGAGACAAACTGTTATAGGCGTGCCGCGTGCGTGCGCCGGGCACATCTGCCGGGCCGAAGAAAGAAGATCGGGCCGCAAAGAAGAGAAGATCTGCCCGGTCCGCTACGGGTAAGTTATTCTTATTTTAGGTCTCCCGCGGATCCGGACGGCTTCCATAGGCTTCAATAGAAGCCTGCGGGAGACCCGCACCTAAATGGAGCATGTCCATTTTTTTTTTCATGCTCCACATTTTTCTTAATTCACTTTTATTGACCATCCGCGGGTATTTATCTACCCGCGGGTGGTCAATGCATCCCTATGGGGTGCGGATCCGCGTGCGGGTGATCCGCTGCGGATTTTAATTCTTCTTTTCCCCGTGGACATGAGGCCTAAAGGCTCTGCATATCCAAGTGATTCTGATATTGTTTTTTTGCCACATGTTGTACTTCATTTAGGTGGTGAAAATAGTCTGATAAAATTAGTGTATATTTATTAAAAGCGTCAAAATTGAGAAAAAATTTATAAAAATGTAATTTATTTTCAGCCACAATATCTCAAACATGTGCAAACATACTGTACAAATCTTTGATAAGATATATATTTCCATCTGTTTACTTTATTCTGGACGCACATTAGAAAAACTTCAGGTTTTTTTTAACAATTTAGGAGACGTACAAATTTTACATTGATTTTTAACATTTTGAGGAACACTTTTTTTTCCTGCACCAAGCCAAGATTGCAAAGTCTCATGGGTGTCCAAATGATAGATCCCCCCACAAATGACCCCATTTTATAAACTACACCCCTTAATGTATTCACTGAGGGGGTCAGGAGGATTTTTACCCCACAGGTTTTGTCAAGAATTAATGCAATTTGGAGGGGAAGAAATTAAATTTCATATTTTTGCAAATATGTCATTTTAATTTTAATGATGGGCTTTTTTTCTATATTGCACATGAAGATGAGGATTGGCACCCCAAAATGGAGACCCCCTGTATGTCCCGTGTTCAGAGATATACCCATTGTGGCCCTAATCTTGTGTCCGTATGCACAATGGGGCCCAAACCGAAAGGAGCAGCCGGTGGCTTTGTGAACAGTTATTTTGCATGAAAGTGTTTTAGGTCCCATTGCTCACTTGTGGAGCCCTTGAGCACTTTGGAGAACCCCCACAAATGACCCTGTTTAAAAAACTAGACCCCTTAACGAATTCCTCTAGGGCTGTGCTGCGTATTTTGACCCACAGTATTTGAATGAATCTGAGCAAAGCAGAAGGAAAAAAGTTAAAGTTGTACTACCTCTAGCTTGGATACAAAATGTGAAACAGACCCTGTTGTATCGCCTCTAGCTTGGATACAAGACGTGATATGGGTGGGCAAGCTGCCACTTGGGATGCATTATGCATTGACACTTGGGGGTCAGGATAACAGCATGCTGACAATAGAGGGCAATGTATAGCTTTATGTCTTTGGTGATGTTAAATTCATTCTCTGTGGCTGATTTTACACAAGTGAGCACTTTATCAGCCCGAGAAACTCAAACCAATATCTCGCATGGCAAATATGCGAGTGTGTCTGGCAGTGCAGTGCGCCTTGTAAGAACAATGCATTGCGATGTGTGTATGTGTGTAAAATATATACACATACATAAACAAACACACACACACCGCTGTAGGAGCAACTGTAAGAAACAAAATAAATGGTGGTAATATGGCGGCCGCCTGATCTTTCACGCACATAGTATTCATAGGGGAGGTCCTATATTTTCTCGGTCAAGTATTAACGGGAGAGAATACTGCTGGTGAAAACGAAACCACAGAAATCTTAGGCTTAGTTTTGTCCCAATATACGGCCGTGACCATCACCAGCGATGCTTTTTTTTAGAGGATTAAATCGCATCGCTGCCGCGCACATTAAAAACCGCATGTTTTTGTTTAACGCGCAAGTCGGTAGGACTTTCCAATGTTAACATTGCAGCGCATATTTGTCGCCTTGTGATGCGATAAAACGCAGCCTCCATAGGATTACATGGGAGATTTTAAAAAACAAAGTGATCCCAGGAATGCACAAAAATAAAGACTGAAAAACTGGTTGCTCATAAAGCCTAAGGGGCCCGGGTGCAAAAGTTCAGCTGGGCCCCCCTCCATCTGTACCCGTACCTATACCTAAACCGTGCTAATTTACAAACATGATCTAGCCCCTTGGTGCTTTTTATTGCGGTATACTGCTTCCATTGATTTGAATGCGATTACTCAGACGTGAGCTCGGAAGCGGTGATTTTTAAGCACTCTGTCCTGTATTTGCGTTTTCTAACGCACCTCCCCACCCATCACAATTGTGGGGTGCATTAAAACCGCTTTACCATGCGTTCAAAAGTGCTGCTAAAAATTGAGGTAAAAAACCCACGATTTTAAGCTGTGTTTTCTGAATGCACGTCTTAGAGCAGCCTTAGGCCCCATGCACACGGGCGGAAATTCCGCTGCCGGATTTCCCACAGAATTTCCACCCATGGAAGCTGCCATAGGATTGCGTTAGAAAACGCAATCCTAGGCAGACGGCCGCGGTTTGTCCGCGCGAAATCACACGTGGAAAACAAACCGCGGCATGCTCTATTTCTGTGCGGGGATCGCAGAGCCCCGCACAGAAACGTCACTCGCCGGCCGCTGGCACCGGTCTGCGCATTTAGGACGGCAACTCCCACAGCCTAGAAGTTTGTATGATCTAGAGCACAGGTGTCAAACAATGCCCGCGGGCCGAATCCGGCCCGCCGCCTATGCAGTAACTTCCCTCACTCCTCTGTGCTGCTGTCAGTAGGCAGTCTGCTCTCGGCTTGTTCTGTCTAATGCAGACAGTAATAGAGGAGTGCCGATAGCAGACTGACAACAGCTGCGGAGGAGGGAAGGGGAGTGCAGAGAACATGATCTCTGCAGCAAGGAGAGCATGGCTGAGGAGGAGCAGCTGCAGGGTGAGAGCCGTGTGTGTGTGTGTGTGTGTATGTGTATGTGTATGTGTATATGTTTATATGTGTGTGTGTGTGTGTGTGTGTGTGTGTGTGTGTGTGTGTGTGTGTGTGTGTGTGTGTGTGTAACCTGTGTATAATTATATATATACAGCTGATATAACTTATACCAGCTATACATATATAATTATAATTCCTTCTCTACTCACCTCTGCAGCAGTCTCTGGGCAGCCTGTAATGGAAAGTTCCCCGTCTTTTGATCACATGACCAGAGCCTGGTCATGTGATCTGCAGCCACAGGTCCTGTGCATACAGCGCTCCGGAGGTGAGTAGAGCCGCAGTAGCCCCTCCCCCTGGTAATCGCTAGCCGGCAGAGACTGATAGACTGCAGCTGTGAGTGGTCACAGCTGCAGTCTATCAGTTGGAGGGCCGCGCCGTGGGAGTCTGCAGCCTGTAATTAGCTGCCGGCTCCACGTGTAACAGCCCTCCCCTCTGCTCTTGCGGACCTGCGGCGCTGCCTCCCGTCTCTCTTCTCTCTCCTCTCTTCTCTCTCCTCTCTTCTCTCTCCTCTCTTCTCTCTCCTCTCTCCTCAGCCATCATGCGGCCGACAGCGTCGATCCCCCGGGCCCCCTCAGCTCAAGGGCCGGGTATATGCACTGGGGGGGGGGGTGTCACTATTGCACTGGGGGGGTGTCACTATTGCACTGGGGAGCCGTCACTATTGCACTGGGGAGCCGCTGGGGGGGTGTCAATATTGCGCTGGGGGGCCGCTGGGGGGGGGGGTGTCACTATTGCAGTGGGGGGCCGCTGGGGGAGGGTGTCACTATTGGACTGGGGGGCCGCTGGGGGGGTGACACTATTGCGCTGGGGGGGTGTGTGTCACTATTGCAGTGGGGGGCCGCTGGGGGAGGGTGTGTCACTATTGCAGTGGGGGGCCGCTGGGGGAGGGTGTCACTATTGCACTGGGGGGCCGCTGGGGGGGGGGGGGGTGACACTATTGCGCTGGGGGGGGTGTCACTATTGCAGTGGGGGGCCGCTGGGGGAGGGTGTGTCACTATTGCAGTGGAGGGCCGCTGGGGGAGGGTGTCACTATTGCACTGGGGGGCCGCTGCGAGGTGGGGGGGGGTGTCACTATTGCACTGGGGGGCCGCTGGGGGGGGTGTCACTATTGCGCTGGGGGGGGTGTCACTATTGCACTGGGGGGCCGCTGGGGGGGGGTGTCGCTATTGCGCTGGGGGGGGGTGTCGCTATTGCACTGGGGGGCCGCTGGGGGGGGGGTGTCGCTATTGCGCTGGGGGGGTGTCACTATTGCACTGGGGGGCCACTGGCGGGTGTCGCTACTGCACTGGGGGGCCGCTGGCGGGTGTCGCTACTGCACTCGGGGGGCCGCTGGCGGGTGTCGCTACTGCACTGGGGGGGCCGCTGTGGGGTGTCGCTACTGCACTGGGGGGCCGCTGTGGGGTGTCACTACTGCACTTTGGGGCCACTGTGGGGTGTCATTGTTGCACTGGGGGGCCGCTGTGGGGTGTCATTGTTGCACTGGGGGGCCGCTGTGGGGTGTCATTGTTGCACTGGGGGGCCGCTGTGGGTTGTCATTGTTGCACTGGGGGGCCGCTGGGGGGTGTCATTGTTGCACTGGGGGGCCGCTGGGGGGTGTCATTGTTGCACTGGGCGGCCGCTGGGGGGTGTCATTGTTGCACTGGGGGGCCGCTGGGGGGTGTCATTGTTGCGCTGGGGGGTGTCATTGTTCCACTGGGGGCCCGCTGGGGGGTGTCCCTAATGCACTGGGGGCCCGCTGGGGGGGGTCACTATCGCCGCTGTGGGGGTCACTATTACCGCTGGGGCCGCTGTGATGTGGGGGTCACTATTACTGCTGGGTGGGGGTTCCCTATTATCGCTGGGGGTGCTGGGGGGGGAGGGGTCACTATTACCGCTGGGGGGTGGGGGTCACTATTACCGCTGGGGCTGCTGTGTGGTGGGGCTCACTATTATCGCTGTGGGGGGTCACTATTACCGCTGGGGCTATTGTGTGGTGGAGGTCACTATTATCGCTGTGGGGGGTCACTATTACCGCTGGGGCAGCTGTAGGGTGGGGGTCACTATTACCGCTGGGGCTGCTGTGTGGTCGGGGTCACTATTATCGCTGTGGGAGGTCACTATTACCGCTGGGGCCGCTGTGATGCAAGGGTCACTATTACTGCTGGGGCTGCTGGGGGTGGGTCACTATTACCGCTGGGGTATGTTTACATGTGGCGGAAATGGGCAGGGCTGTTTCAAAATAGGGTGCAAATTTTGACTACTTTTTGGATGCGGAAATGCTGCAGAATTTTCCACAGAAATTTCCGCTGAGGACGTTCTGCAACATTTCCGCATCTAAAAGCAGTCAAAATCTGCATGCTGTCAATTTTGAAGCGGCTGGTCCTTTTTGGAACGACGGGGGTAAAATCATACGCCGTGATAAACCCCGCCCCCGACGTGTTGGCACTTTGTGATAAATAAGTGGGTTTTAGGTTGCGGTTTGGGCACTCGATCTCTAAAAGGTTCGCCATCACTGGCCTATGCTCATTAGTGCTTAAACCAGGTCAGTCATGAAGGAGTTAACTGCGGGCGAATGCAGGTTACAGATGGAGGGATGTTGGTTGAACTGCATGTAAATCTGCAATAGTTTGGGGGACTCCCAGCAGACAGAGGGGTTCTCCTCCAGGAAGCAGGCAGCACATGGTTAACTACCTAAGCCGGGTGCGGGTGAATGCAACGCTTGTATGAAAGAGGCATAAAGCTGCGGGTTTTTTTTTCTCCCCTCTTCCCCCATGCACAGATATACGTTGTCCTCGTGTGCAGGGGAAGGGGGGGGGGGAAGAGCCAGGAGCAGGAACTGAGCTCCTGTCCCCCTCTCTGCCTCCTCTCCGCCCCTCTGCACTATTTGTAATGGGGAGAGGTGGGACGGGGGCGGGGCTAATTCTCGGAACTTAGCCCCGCCCCCACCTCTTCCCATTGCAAATAGCGCAGCGTCATGACCGCGGGAAAGGAGGGAGCCGCTGCGGGATTCTGCATGAAGAATCTGCGGCGGGCATGATTTTCCCCGTGGACATGAGGCCTAAGGCCCCAGGGCCACGGGGAAAATCAGGCCCGCTACGGATTCTCCATGGAGAATCCGTAGCTGGTCCCGCCTGCCCCGCGGACATGATGCTAAGAAATAGGAATAAACTCACCTGCAGCGGTCCGTGCGTGTCTTCCTTCCATCACGAACGGAACTTCTTTCTTCAGCCCAGCGGATGTGCTTGGCATGTCGGCTGCGTGCCGTTCGCATGCGCCGGTCACATCCGCCGGGCCGAAGAAAGAAGTTTCCGGCCGCGAAGGAAGGAAGACCTGCATTGCCCGGAGCAGGTGAGTTTAATTCAGGCGCGGGTCTCCTGCGGATCCGGACGGCTTCCATAGGCCTCAATAGAAGCCTGCGGGAGCCATCCCCGCGGGAGACCCGCGCCTGAATGGAGCATGGCCGGATTTTTTCCTGCACACGGGACCCGCGCCTGCAGGAAAAAATGACATCCGCAGATATTTTACTACCTGCGGGTGTCTAATGCATCCCTATGGGGCGCGGATCCGCGTGCAGGAAAAACGCTGCAGATTTAAAATCCGCATTTGCCCGTGGACATGAGGCCTAAGGCGGATTTTAACTCTTCTCCTGCCCGCGGATCCGCATCCCATAGGATGCTCCCTGCTGTTGGCACGACCACCAGTCACCCTTAAAAGTAAACAGAAAGTTAAAAAATGGTAAAATGTAATCTTCGCTCATATTCGTGAGGGGAGATACAATTACATACCTAAGGCCCCCGGATTTACCCTTGGACCTCACCTCGGCTTCTGCGCACGCGCCCGTCGTCAACGTTGGCCGATGCAAGAGCCGAAGATTGCCTGAGTAATTTAAGATATCCCTGCTCCTGGCTACCAAACATAGCCGAGAGCCTGGAGATTTCATGGTGGGCCGCAGTACGTGGTCCCCAGTCACGTGATTGCCATTAGCCAATGGATAACGGCGATCATGTAAAAGTAAAAGAGTTACAGCTTCACCTCCTGTCACGAATCCAATCCGTAAGGGAAGGTGAAAATTCTTCCCTAAGGCCTCCGGCGATGTCCCCCGATGGGATCCTTATCCTCGGTTGGATAACGGCGATCATGTAAAAGTTAAGAAAAAGTTGAAGTTTAACCTCCCCTCTTTGATCGGTGAGAGGAGATGAAAATTCTTACCGGAGGCCTCCGTATTTGAACCTCGATGTGATCCTCCTCCGTGGACCTTCTCCGGCTTCTGCGCATGAACCTGCCTTAAAATGCCAGACACATGCGCAGCAGCTGGGGAGCCCGGAAAATTTTAAATCTCTGTGCTCCCGGCTAACAAAGGTCACCGAGAGCCTGGAGCAGTAATCGGTGGTCTCGTTGAGCTGTCCCTGGTCACGTGATAAAAAGGTAGTGATCTACCGAAGGCCGGTCTCACACGACTGGATATGTTATACAGCCAGCCGCGGCGAAGGGAAGATCTGGAGCAGGTGAGTAAATTCCGATTTTGGTCTCCCGCATGAAAATGGAGCACGGTCCAGATTTTTTCATGCTCAATTTTTAAAAAAATCACTTTTATTGACCATCCGCGGGTATTTATCTACCCGCGGGAGATCAATGCATCCCTAGGGGATGCGGATCCGCGGGCAGGAGAAGAGTTAAAATCCGCCTTAGGCCTCATGTCCACGGGCAAATTCGGATTTTAAATCCGCAGCGGTTTTCCTGCACGCGGATCCGCGCCCCATAGGGATGCATTAGACACCCGCAGGTAGTAAAATATCTGCGGATGTCATTTTTTCCTGCAGGCGCGGGTCCCGTGTGCAGGAAAAAATCCGGACATGCTCCATTCAGGCGCGGGTCTCCCGTGGGGATGGCTCCCGCAGGCGTGTGATTTCCATCTAGTGCAGGAAACGCGTTAATAGGGCTAATTCATGTATGGAAATTCGTTTTGCAGCTGTATGCAGCATGATTTAGGTATGGGTAAGCGGTGAGAAAGGGAAGGGGGGGCCCTGAGCTGAACTTTTGCACCCGGGCCCTTGAGCCTTTAGGTACGCCCCTGACCCTAAGGGTGTTTCTCACCTCATCTTTCTGCGTTTTACATACAAAAATGACAGGCAAGGGTTGTGACCCGGCGGCCGTCGCAGGCAGAAGATGACCATCGCCACTGTATGCCACGGAAAGGGGTGAACGCGCGTGTGAACTGGCATTTCAAGCGCAACCCGATTACTGTAAACCTTGTTTCTGCACAAATACGCTCCACTGCGACAATAGTCTTGGCGTGTACATTCGTCTGCCGAAGCCCTAGGGCCTCTTTCACACGGCGTGCTAAATTTAGCAGAAAAGCGGTCGCAGAAACCGCAATGATTTTTACGTGCATTTGCGCTCCCGATATTCCATTAGAGTCTAAGGGGGTAAGCAAATGCGCTCTCATATGCATAAAATTGCGCCGAGGGCTCCTTCACACGAATGTACTTTAGTCCCCTTATAATCACAAGCATATAAAAAGGGAAAAAAAACGAAACCGCGGATCTCTATGGGATTTCAGTGGTTTCGTTTTCACCACCTCCTTTCCTGCCTGTGATTTCTGCGCATGATTTGCCCGTGCTGCCGAGCGTAGTTTCGCCTGTGCCAGTCTGAATAAGCCTTAGGCCTTATTCACATGACGAATTATACATCAGTATTTTGTGAGCCAAACCAGGAACGGGCGCAAAATACGGAAGAAATGAAAATCTTCCCAATTAGACTTTCTCTACACTTCTGGTTTTGGCTCACAAAATACTGATGAAAAATATGCCCGTGTGAATAAGCCCCTAATTCTGTGCATTGGGGGAAGGGGGGAGAAAAAAACCCCGCAGCTTTAGGCCTCTTTCATACAAGCGTTGCATTCACACGCAAAGGCATCGCGTGGAAGAATTGCGGCAGCGCAGCATTGCTGCAATCTAATCCCTTTTGGAATTAGCGCTGTCTCGTCCATTCACAGGGCTGCATCGCGTGAATGGACTCCGCTGCCGCGGTCGGCAGAATGGCTTTTGTTAAGCCTTAATAGCTAAATAGAAGCCCGCTGTCTTCTGCAACAAGTGCCGGTAAACTCCCTCCCCCTCTCTGCGGTTTTTGTCAAAAAATAGGTCATGGCTCATATTTTGATGCTGTGCGGGAGGGGAGGGGGGGTAATAATCGCCCGTGTGAATGAATGCATTGGAGTCCAATGCTTTACATGGCGACGATTTGTGGGCGACATTTATCTGCGAGAAAACATTTGTATGAAAGCAGCTTTATGAGTGCGATATCAGTCTGATTTTCTTGTAGCGATATTGCGCTTGCCCGCGTATGTGTATTCGCATCTGCAGATATTTTGCTGGCTTTTGTGCATTCAGAAAGATACCCACCGCTGATCCCAGCTATTGAAATTAGTCTAACGAGTTCTGGGTGTGTTCCTCTCCTGCGCAATTACGCAGCCAGCTCCCTCATTTGCATATTACCCAGAGGAGCGTGCATGGCCAGGTGCGTCTACTTACTCAGTTTGCAGTTGCTCTCCGTTAGGGGGATTCATGACAGTTCCCTTATTTGTATATTACCCAGAGGAGCGTGCATGGCCAGGTTCGTCTCCTTACTCAGTTTGTAGGTGCTCTCCCTAAGGAGGATTTATGCCAGCTCCCTTATTTGCATATTACCCAGAGGAGCGTGCACGGCCAGGTGCTTCTACTTACTCAATTTGTAATTGCTCTCCCTAAGGAGGATTCATGCCAGCTCCCTTATTTGCATATTACCCAGAGGAGCGTGCATCGCCAGGTTCGTCTCCTTACTCAGTTTGTAGGTGCTCTCCCTAAGGAGGATTTATGCCAGCTCCCTTATTTGCATATTACCCAGAGGAGCGTGCACGGCCAGGTGCTTCTACTTACTCAATTTGTAATTGCTCTCCCTAAGGAGGATTCATGCCAGCTCCCTTATTTGCATATTACCCAGAGGAGCGTGCATCGCCAGGTTCGTCTCCTTACTCAGTTTGTAGGTGCTCTCCCTAAGGAGGATTCATGCCAGCTCCCTCATTTGCATATTACCCAGAGGAGCGTGCACAGCCAGGTGCGTCTACTTACTCAATTTGTACTTGCTCTCCCTAAGGAGGATTTATGCCAGCTCCCTTATTTGCATATTACCCAGAGGAGTATGCATGGCCAGGTGCGTCTACTTACTCAGTTTGTAGTTGCTCTCCCTAAGGAGGATTCATGCCAGCTCCCTTATTTGCATATTACCCAGAGGAGCATGCATGGCCAGGTGCGTCTCCTTACTCAGTTTGTAGTTGCTCTCCCTAGGGAGGATTCATGCCAGCTCCCTCATTTGCATATTACCCAGAGGAGCGTGCATGGCCAGGTGCGTTTCCTTACTCAGTTTGTAGTTGCTCTCCCTAAGGAGGATTCATGCCAGCTCCCTCATTTGCATATTACCCAGAGGAGCGTGCATGGCCAGGTGCATCTACTTACTCAGTTTGTATTTGCTCTCCCTAAGGAGGATTCATGCCAGCTCCCTTATTTGCATATTACCCAGAGGAGCGTGCATGGCCAGGTGTGTCTCCTTACTCAGTTTGTAGTTGCTCTCCCTAAGTAGGATTCATGCCAGCTCCCTCATTTACATATTACCCAGAGGAGCTACCTGCGGGCACCGACAGCATGAAGCTGTCACGTCTAGACACAAGTTTTTACGTCCTCAGGGATTAAGGCCCACTTGGGCAGGATGTAAAAACACTATGTGCTGGTCATTAAGGGGTTAAGAATTAAATTATGCAAACTGAATAATACGAAATGTAACGATTGGCCAATTTTGCATCTTTCAAATAATGTGGAATATGATTTAGACCCGTTACCACTGAGAAACAAGGCGAGGTTCATCCATAGACTCATCACAACAGTTCTTTTGTTTTATTATATACTTTATTATTGTGATTTGCATTTGATCCGCGGACCTTACCCCGACGATCAGCGAGAGGAGATAAAACATCTTCTCGGAGGCTTCCGCATTTGAATCCAGATGCGGTTATCCTCCATGGACCTTTCCGGCCTCTGCGCATGTGCCCGCCGGCAAAATGCTGGACACATTCGCAGGAGCCCAGGAAATTTTAAACCTCCCTGCTGTCGGCGACCAACGGTCGCGGAGTGCTTGGAGCAGTGATTGGTGGCCTTGATGAGCGGTCCCTAGTCACGTGATAAAAAAGTAGGGATCTAACATTGGGCCGGTCTCACACGGCCGGATAGGAATTACAGGTTCTGCATGCGCTTGATCAGCGGTAATCCATGGATCAATCACAATTCCCCCCAATTAGCGAGTCGGAATTACCTAATCCACTCGCAGAAAACAGAACACAGCATGTTATATTTTACCGTGGATATCCACGACCTCGAGCCCATTGTGCTCTATAGTCGCGGATATACCCGCAGCCCATACGCAACTATATTGTGCATGGGCTGCGGGTACCCGAGTCATATCTAAGTGATGGTACGGGAAATACAAACAAAAACCGGTACTGCGCATAAACAGGCGGTCATGCGCAGTACACAGTTTTTTGTTTGCCAAATCCGCAGCTACGGTTGTGGATCGGCTGCGGTGAGCTGCTGTCCAAATCCGCAGCTACGGTTGTGGATCGGCTGCAGTGATCTGCTGTCCAAATCCGCAGCTATGGTTGTGGATCGGCTGCAGTGATCTGCTGTCCAAATCCGCAGCTATGGTTGTGGTTTACACAGAGAGACGACAAGGAGCCGTTCTTGTTTAGCCCGTGTAAAGGACGCCATCAGCCAACAAATGAGCCCCCCACCCATCCTTCCCCTCTGAAGGTAATATGGAGCTCACTAGCTCCACAAGACTAGATTGGAGCGGCTCCTCTCTTCAGTAGCTCCACTCTAGCCACTTCACTGATCTGCTGGCTAGAATGTATTGGCTGTGCGCTAATTGTGGAGACGCGGCCACCTGAGATTTGTGCGCTGTGCGCTACGTGTGGAGACGCCACTTGAAATTAGTGCGCTGTGCGCTACGTGTGGTGAGTACCCACCTGAGATTTGTGCGCTGCGTGTGGAGACGCAACCACCTGAGATTCGTGCGCTACGTGTGGAGACGCGGCCACCTGAGATTCGTGCGCTACGTGTGGAGACGCAGCCACCTGAGATTCGTGCGCTACGTGTGGAGACGCGGCCACCTGAGATTCGTGCACTACGTGTGGAGACGCGGCCACCTGAGATTCGTGTGCTACGTGTGGAGACGCGGCCACCCGAGATTTGTGCGCTATGTGTGGTGAGTATGTCACCTGAAATTTGCGCCACGCCACCTGACTTTTTTTTGCAGATTCGTGCGCTATGTGTGGAGACGCGGCCACCCGAGATTCGTGCGCTATGTGTGGTGAGTATGTCACCTGAAATTTGCGCCACGCCACCTGACTTTTTTTTGCAGATTCGTGCGCTACGTGTGGAGACGCGGCCACCCGAGATTCGTGCGCTACGTGTGGAGACGCGGCCACCTGAGATTCGTGCGCTACGTGTGGAGACGCGGCCACCCGAGATTCGTGCGCTACGTGTGGTGAGTATGTCACCTGAGATTTGCACCACGCCACCTGATTTATTTTTGCAGATTCGTGCGCTACGTGTGGAGACGCGGCCACCCGAGATTCGTGCGCTACGTGTGGTGAGTACGTCACCTGAGATTTGCGTGACGCCACCTGACTTTTGTTTGCAGAATTGTGCGCTACGTGTGGAGACGCGGCCACCCGAGATTTGTGCGCCTTTTTGCAAACTTGCGTGTGGAGAGGATCCTGACGTTTGGACGCGTTTTGAGAAGAATTTCGCTTCGCTCGGACACCAGCTGACATAACTCGTTGAGGTAAGCTGCTGCATCTGCCAAAATTTTCATTGCGTGCATCTGCTCATATGTGCACATTTTGTGCCTAGTTGCAGGTTTTTGCTTGCATCTGCTCATATGTGCATATTTGCAGGTTTTCGCTTGCATCTGCTCATATGTGCATGTTTACATGTTTTCACTAGCATCTGCTCATATGTGCATATTTGGCGCATATTTGCAGGTTTTCACTTGCATCTGCTCATATGTTCATATATGTATATATATTACTGTGTGTGTATGTACGTACACGTACGTGTATGTACGTATATACGTGTATGTATGTACGTACGTGCGTGTACGTACGTGCGTGTGTGTACGTACGTGCGTGTACGTACGTGTGTGTATGTACGTATGTGTGTACGTACGTACGCGTGTGTACACGTACGTCGAATTTGGACAATAATTTGCTGTGTTAAAACTTCATCTTATAGGCCGGATAACAGATTACATAAAATTTTTGAATTTTTATTTTTTATTTGGCATTTTTGGATACACTAATAGCTTTTATTTATTTTCTAGCAAACGTACAGGTGCCATCACAATACTGTACCAAATTAGCACACAGCTAACAAAGCTTCGGAAAAACATACCAATTGTCCAAATGAGATGTCTGGATCTATTAAAGTTGTGGTGAAGAAAAGCAGGGACAGTATGTAGCTTATAGCGGTTTAGAGATTTATTAGCCACAAAGTACGCAAACCACCAGAATAAAGCAAACTTTTTTCCTTCTTCTTTACAGGTGAGCTGATAAGTTATTTCAAGATTACCACACTGCGTTTGCTCACAATCATTGTTGAAGCAGCAGAGAGACTGACGGTCCTAGATGTTGGCTCAGTAGGACGCTTTCAAGATGGGCATGTTTGCAAATCGAAGTGATTCTTACATTGTTTTTTCTGTGCCTTGTTGTACTTCGTTTAAGTGGTAAAAATGGGCAGTTAGAAGTTGTGTATATTAATTAAAATTAAGAATATTGACAACATTTTGAATAACTTGTAATTTTTTAACATTTGCAAATGTTATATCTCATATGTGCAAGCATACTCTACAAATCTTTGCCAACATATATTTCCATCTGTTCACTTTATTCTAGACGCACATTTGCAAAAACATCCTTTGTTTGGAACCATTTAGGAGACATTCAAGTTGAATCTTACTTTTCCTCATTTTGATAAACCCTTTTTTCTCCACCGAGCCAAGATTGCAAAGGCTCGTGGGTGTCAGAATACATACCCCCTAAAATGACCCTATTTTACAAAGTACACCCCTTAATGTGTTCACTGAGGGGTGTCAGGAGTATTTAGATCCCACATTTTCAGGAATTAATGCAATTTAGATTAAAAAAAAAAAAAAAAGCGTTCGGGTAATGTGCTATTCTAAATTTTTTTCCCCCAAAATCATTTTCATGTGCACTGACACCCCAAAATGGATACCCCTGTTTGTATTGTTTTCAGAAATGTACCCATTGTGGCCCTAATGTTATGTTAGTATGCACAAAGGCAAGGGGTTAAAAGGGTTCCCTGGGACTCCAGTACTGATGATCTATGCGCAGTGAAGTGTTGATCTGAATCTCAGAATCCCTGCCAATCAGCTGATGACGAGTGCGCACCGCTGCCACTTCAGTCTATGCCAGACGCAGCACCGTACATTTCCGGCTGTACACGCCTGCATAGGATTGGATTTCAATACGTAATCCTATGCAGAAGGCCGTGGTTTGTCTATGCGAAATCACGCGCAGAAAACAAACCGCGCCATGCTCTAATTCTATGCGGGGTTCGCAGAGCCCCGGACATAAACGTTACTCGCTGGCTGCCGGCTCTGCGCATGTGCCGTCTGCTGGCACATGAGTCAGAGCTGCGGGAGCGGGCGAGTTCCGCACTGCTCTCTGCAGGTGCTCAGGTCGGGTCCCGTTGCGAGCAGCTGGATGCGACACGGCCGTCTGCAGGCGGCCTTAGGCCTCATGTCCACTGGAAAAATACAATCCGCGTAGAATCAGCTTTCTATTGTATAATTTTTTCATGCAGATATCTGCACACATTGCTATCAATGTGATAGCAATGTGGCCGATCCGCGGTAAAATGGAGCATGCCGGGTTTTTTTCTCCCACGCGTGAAAAACGCAATTCTATTAAAATTCCATCCGCGGGTGCAAAAATCAGTTTAATGGACCACGGATGGCCAATGATTCCCTAGGGGCAAATCCGCTGCGGAAACCGCAATTCCATCTTGCTAGTGGACATGAGGCCTTAAGGCTCCTTCCCACAGACGGATCTATTCAACCTAATAGCTCAATGCTTACGGTGCGGAATTTCACAGCGGAATTCCGCACCGTAAAATCACCCGTCCTCCCCCACGGCATGCTCTATTTGCCGCGGGTGTACACGCGGACGGCTTCCATTGCAGTCTGTGGAAGCCGTCCATTCACGCTATCTTCCGCTGTAGCACAGCGGAAGATAGCGTGAAACCGCCTCTACGCCTACTGCGTCACATGCCGCTGCGGTGCGTCACGCGCTCGATTGCCCATGCGCGCTGAGGCGTCATGCGGGACTCCGAAACTGGAGGTAAGTATTGGGGTCTCTTGGGGCCGCCGTGACGGGCTCCGCCCCGGAATTCCATGGCGGAGCCCGTCACAGCCATGTGCAGCCGGCTTTACAGCGTGGGTAATCAGGAGTTAAAACATAAATAAGGTAAAACAAAAAAACAAATTCAAATCACGTTTTATTATTTATTAAAAATGTGGATTTTACACCAAGTGTCATTCCCTGATAAACCAAAGGCCGCTGTGTTTGGGTATCTTTTCTGTTTACTCAATCGGTGTAAAATATTGCGCAGTTTTTCAGGATCCTCCGTCATAATTCTTTGAAAGAAAAAGCTTATAAAAAAAAAAAAAAAGGTGAGTCACAGGCAAAAAGCAGTCCATAAAACGAAGGGTTTCAAGATTGCTGAACGTCGAGGGTCTCTTCACTGTCGGACAGCCTTCCCATTCTGAAGGACGTCAGATCTGCAGGAAATTATGAAAAATCAGCAGGTTAACAGTCACATCACACCAGTATTACTGATCCCTAGATCCGCGCCACCCACTTACATTGACCACTACTCCCCCAACCTGGTCAGAACAATCATATATAATAAATATATATACATACGTACACGTACGGCAATGCCTCATCAGTTACAGTAGTGATCATAGGTAATGGCAAGCAGGGACACCTGTTGTCATGGCAACCCATCGGCCCGCCATGATTACAAGGGCCAGACGACATAACATAGGGAGCACGCTCCCTCGGGGAATCCTTTACTTGCTGCCATCTCAAAACTTTGCAGGACAACCTATGGTTTCTCTTGGTATCATTTTGGACTACATGCCACTTTTTCATCGTTTTTTATGATATTTTGGGGGGGGGAGGGGGAATTGAATGACCCAAAAAGTACAATTCTGACATTTTGGCTTTTTTTCTGACAATATAAATGATGCTGATTTTTTGAGAGTTCAAATTGTTATGGACACGAAGATACCAAATAGATTTTAGATGTTCTTATTTCATCACCGGTGCTCAGGAAAGATGTTACAGTATTGGAGGGGGTTCAAAGAAGAGCGACTAAACTAATACAGGGGACTCAGGCTAGCTGTGGTCCAGTCGCAAGGGCTGTGAAAAACCCTGTGGTAGACCCGGAGAGCTTGCCTTAGCTTGCTCGATGGGCCTGCCTCGATCTGGGAGGTCGAGGAGGGTCAACCGTTGAGGGCTGCGGGGTAGTGTAGGGACAGTTAGTAAAACAGACAGTTTCATTACTGCTAACCGTCATCAGAATATGCAGCATGATAGAAACACACGCTCATAACCTCAGGACACATTTTACCTGCACATAACCCTCAGGCGTCATTTGACGACACATTGCTCATTCTCGCCCCTGCCCTCTCCATCAAACTCGGAGAGATGGCGCTGATTTTGTACCTGAAACCACGTGATATCGGACGTCCATGACTACAGCAACTCACGCAGGACCGGATGGAAAAATACCATATTTGGACCACCCAATCCCATGCTTTGATTCCCAACCACGTATTGCTTCCTGCTGCCCATAAAGAGCAATTAACTCATCATGCTATATAAGATGCTATACGCCTACTAATAAACAGTCAGGAAGACTTTCTACACTGACAGTCTTGTCTCCGTGTGATTTCTTACATTGTGCGCACAATCTCTGAACATAAATCTGGAAGGGTACAAACATTCCTATTGATTACGCCGTAGACCCCAAAATAAATCCACATCACTGAGAAGCTCCACTGAAATCAATGGAGGTGTTTTACAGTGTTTACCGTGGCTTTTTAAACGCCGAGCTAAATGCTGTAAAAACTGTCTGTGTGAGAGCGGCCCTAGTGACGAAGTCTGTTTGCTCCTTAACCCCTTAGTGACTTCCTGCCTAAGTGGGCTTTAATCTCCAGGGCCGTAAAAAGACACTTGCTCTGGGGATTAAAGCCCTGGGGGCTGTGGACATGACAGCTCCCTGCTGTTGGCGCGACCACCAGTCACCCTTAAAAGTAAACAGAAAGTAAAAAAATGGTAAAATGTAATCTTCGCTCATATTCGTGAGGGGAGATGTAATTACATACCTAAGGCCCCCGGATTTACCCTTGGACCTCACCTCGGCTTCTGCGCACGCGCCCGTCGTCAACGTTGGCCGATGCAAGAGCCGCAGTTTCCTGAGTAATTTAAGATATCCCTGCTCCTGGCTACCAAACATAGCCGAGAGCCTGGAGATTTCATGGTGGGCCGCAGTACATGGTCCCCAGTCACGTGATTGCCGTTAGCCAATGGATATCCATTTCGTAACGAATCCAATCCGTAAAGGAAGGTGAAAATATTTCTATAGGCCTCCGGCGATGTCCCCCGGGATCCTTATCCTCGGTTGGATAACGGCGATCATGTAAAAGTTAAGAAAAAGTTGAAGTTTAATCTCCCCTCTTCGATCGGTGAGAGGAGATGAAACTTCTTACCGGAGGCCTCCGTATTTGAACCTCAATGTGATCCTCCTCCGTGGACCTTCTCCGGCTTCTGCGCATGAACCTGCCTTAAAATGCCAGACACATGCGCAGCAGCTGGGGAGCCCGGTAAATTTTAAATCTCTGTGCTCCCGGCTACCAAAGGTCACCGAGAGCCTGGAGCAGTGATCGGTGGTCTCGTTGAGCTGTCCCTGGTCACGTGATAAAAAGGTAGTGATCTACCAAAGGCCGGTCTCACACGACTGGATATGTTATACAGCCAGCCGCGGCGAAGGGAAGATCCGGAGCAGGTGAGTAAATTCCGATTTTGGTCTCCCGCACGAAAATGGAGCATGGTCCAGATTTTTTCATGCTCCATTTTTAAAAAAATCACTTGTATAATTATATAATTTATATATTTATATTATATATTTATATAATGGGCCTTTTTTGATATGGCATGGTGTATCACATTATAGGATGCCCATCATGTGATTACATGGGAAGGAGCTTTACATGTCAGCCGGGATAATAGGTGACGGTTAGCCCACCCCTCCCGCTGTGAACCCCATACGTAATGTGACGTGTCTGTGCCGGTCACATGACAGTGCCGGTCACGTGACCTCCTGACTGTCAATTCCATCTGCGGTGTCACATGACACTGCCAGTCATGTGACCGCTTGCTCCGCCCACTTTTCGGCATCATCACAGGTCCTCCAGCAGCGTTATTATGACGCGTGAGCCGGTGGCAATGCAGGGACGCACGCCAGGATGTATACTTCGCCCGATACAACGTGGCTCTTCCAGGTTATTGAATTGTATGTCTAGGTCTAGTAGTTTTATATTTAAGTTAGCTATCTATGAGTGGCAGGATATACTTGAAAAAGGCTTCCAACAGCCGAAACGCGTTGTATGTATATGCCGGGTCCCCTCAAAAAGGGACCTATTTGTGTTTGTTTAATAATAAAAACTATTTCCTGATATTGGATCGTGAGGAAGCAACTTTCGATTCTGGTGGAGGTAGTCTTCGGAGTTAACAATTGTTTAGAGCCATCTCGGACTCCTGAGGGGGGAGGCTGACACTCCCCTCTCCTAAGTGAGTATACATCATCTATCCTGTGTGTTCGCAGCGCAGCTTTATTGTGATCGTTACACGACTGGATATGTTATACAGCCAGCCGCGGCGAAGGGAAGATCCGGAGCAGGTGAGTAAATTCCGATTTTGGTCTCCCGCACGAAAATGGAGCATGGTCCATGTGAGCGCATGTGCCCATCAGCAAGATGGTGGACGCAAGCGCAGAAGCTGCAGAGGGCCTGGTAAATTTAAAGTCTCCTTGCTCCTGGCTACTAAAGGTAGCCGAGAGCCTGGAGCAGTGACTGAGGGCCGCAGTGAGTGGTCCCCGGTCATGTGATCGCCGTTATCCGATGGATAATGGCGATTACGTAAAAGTTAAGACACAGTTGACGTTTGATGCGCCTTTCGGTTTGGGCCCTGTTGTGCATACGGTCATAATATTAGGGCCACAATGGGTAAAAGAAGAATTAAAATCCGCAGCGGATCACCCGCACGCGGATCCGCACCCCATAGGGATGCATTGACCACCCGCGGATAGATAAATATCTGCGGATGGTCAATAAAAGTGAATTAAGAAAAATGTGGACATGCTCCATTTAGGTGCGGGTCTCCCGCGGGGACGGCTCCCGCAGGCTTCTATTGAAGCCTATAGAAGCCGTCCGGATCCGCGGGAGACCTAAAATAAGAATAACTTACCCGTAGCGGACCGGGCAGATCTTCTCTTCTTTGCGGCCAGATCTTCTTTCTTCGGCCCGGCGGATGTGCCCGGCGCACGCGCGCGGCACGCCTATAGCAGTTTGTCTCCTCACCAACCATATGTATCAGTGTTATGGTGGATGGTCTATATTGCATCTATTACTCCTAGTTCTAGCTGGTTGTCATCCCTTTGATGAGTAGTCGGTGGCTTTCAGAACTGAAATTTAGCATGAAGGGGATTTCGGCCCCATAGCACGCTTGTAGAGCCCTTGAGCGGCCAAAACGACAGAGAACCCCTACAAATGACCCCATTTTGAAAACTAGACCCCTTAACGAATTCATCTAGTGGTGTACTGCGTATTTTTACCCTACAATTTTTTAATAAATCTAAGCAGTAGGAAAAATTTCAATTTTCATTATTTTGGCAGTTGTATCAATTTAATCGGACGTAAAAACACTATGGGCTGGTCGTTAAGGGGTTAAACCATCGGATGGTTGGCTCTGAGCCAGTCATATATGTATCTCATGGGCTAGAGATGTACCTTGAAGCTTCTAGGGCCCTAACAGGGCTTTCCCCACCATGTGCCATTTATAATACTAGTGTGGCAGGAGAGTGACTGCCACCTCTGTACACCTTATTTCTCTATCAAGGAGTACAGTCATTGCCTCTAGGGAGTACTTAGTCTGTCCTGGTATTGTGATGAAGGTAGGTACAACACATAGTGCGATGATAACCTTTGCTGAATTTTTAAGTAATTTATTTGAGAAGGGAATACTTGGCCAAGGAATGTTGGAAAACCCTATTCTAGATGCTCATGGTCTGCTTGCATCTTGTGCGCACTCTTCTCTGAACACACACCCTTAGGGCTAATTCACATGGACATATGTCTCCCAATGTGAAAAATACATGCGTCAGTCTGCTATCGGCACTCCTCTATTACTGTCTGCATTAGACAGAACAAGCCGAGAGCAGACTGCCTACTGACAGCAGCACGGAGGAGTGAGGGAACTTACTGCACAGGCGGCGGGCCGGATTCGGCCCGCGGGCATTGTTTGACACCTGTGCTCTAGATCATACAAACTTCTAGGCTGTGGGAGTTGCCGTCCTAAATGCGCAGACCGGTGCCAGCGGCTGGCGAGTGACATTTCTCTGCGGGTTCTGCGATCCCCGCACAGAAATAGAGCATGCCGCGGTTTGTTTTCCACGTGTGATTTCGTGCGGACAAACCGCGGCCGTCTGCCTAGGATTGCGTTTTCTAACGCAATCCTATGGCAGCTTCCATGGGTGGAAATTCTGCGGGAAATCCGGCAGCGGAATATCTGCCCGTGTGCACGGGGCCTAAGGCTGCTCTAAGACGTGCATTCAGAAAACACAGCTTAAAATCGTGGGTTTCCCCCAGTCGTCTCCACGACAGCACCAATGAGATTGCCTCCTCCTGGTAGGACAGGAACATACTGAGAGGTTAAAAGCTCCCCCCCTTCCCCACTTTCCTCAGTGTCTTCCTGTCCTGCCAGGAGGCAGGATCTATGAGAGGAGCTGGTGGAGAAGCCAGCGAAAGTATACAGGCGGATCGGAAGGCAGTGGCTCACCCTGTCATCCCTTCGCAGCCAGACGACTCCCGGGACGCCACATCAGGGTGGTAACCCCCGGGCCAGGTTCCTCCCGCGGCGGCCCATGGGGGGTTCAAAGCGGGAGCCTCAGTCCCCCTCGTCCTCCGGCAGAAATTACAGCGCGGCGCTCCAGGAAGCCCTTTGACGGCAGGGGGCGGGGCGCCGCATCTCACGTCCAGCGCGATGACGTCATCGCGTCTGCATTAGGAGCGGAGGGGGCGGGGCTTAGCGCAGGAGCGCGAAAATTCAAATAGGAACCTGAGAGAAGCCAGAACACCAGCACTACAGGTCGCAAGGTGTCTGCAGCACTGGTATAAAGATGAGTGCTCCAGCCCCAGAGACAGCTGAAACCTCAGCCTCAGCGGCCGTAAGTAGCCAGTGCGGCAAAAACACAATGCAAATATCCAGTATGTTGTATATGGAAAAATTGCATGTTTACCCGCAAAAATGCTTTGTCTGTCAGGGGGATAAAAAAGACATCCCCCCCAGAACAAAACTGCGAAAGTGCGTGGAATGCGGGACGAGACTGCCAGCCACGTATCAGAGGCCTCTATGCAAGGCATGCGTGGCTAGGCTAGTCAGAGAGGAATCGGGGGGATTCCTGGATGACGTTAGGAAGCTGGTGAAGGAGGAGGTTCAATCAGCTCTAACGTCACTGCCGGCACCGCCAGCGAAACGCCAAAGAAAGGCATATGTTCCCGAGGAGCCTTCTGATTCCGAGAATTCCTTCGGATCAGAGCAAGAGAAACAGGCGGCCGAAGAGTCCTCAGAGGAGGAGGACTACAGGAAATATTTGTTCCATCAAGACGAGTTGACGGAACTAATTAAATCAGTCAGGGCTACGTTAAAAATAGAACAGCCCAGAGAGCCGCGGACCCGACAGGATGAGATATTCAGTGGACTTGGGGAGAGGCGCAAACATACCTTCCCGGTCCACAAAAACATCTCTAAAATAATTCAGAGAGAGTGGAGTAAACCAGACGCAGGTTCCTACTCCTCTCGAGGCGTAAAAAGGAGATACCCCCTGGAGGAGGAAGCTTGCGCAAGCTGGGACGAAATACCTAAGGTAGACGTCCCGGTGGCCAAGGTAGCCAAGAGGACGACTCTTCCCTTTGAGGATGCTGCACAGCTAAAAGACCCCATGGATCGCAAGGCAGAGGGACTCCTAAAGAAATCATGGGAGGCAGCGGCAAACATCCTTAGGCCAGGGATCGCAGCCACTTGCGTGGCGCGGACCCTGGGGGTATGGTTAGAGCAGCTGGAACTACATCTGACCAACAAAACACCGAGGGATCAGATCCTTAACTCCCTTCCCATCTTGTGCATGGCCACTAACTTCCTAGCGGACGCCGCGGCCGAGACCGTCAAACTCTCAGCAAAAGCCACAGCCCGCGCTAACTCAGCCAGAAGGGTGTTATGGCTGAGATCATGGTCAGGCGACCTGGCCTCGAAAAACAAATTGTGTGCCCTCCCATTCTACGGCCAATTTCTATTCGGACCGGACCTAGATAAAATTCTAGAGAAGGCGGCCGACAGGAAAAAAGGGTTCCCTGAGGAAAAACCACAGAGAGTGAAGACCTTTCCCCGGGCCCCAATGCAGCAGCCCGAGGCCTACCGAGGCAAGGGCAAGACAGGCCGCTGGAGTTACCCCAAGGGGGGCAGAGGAAGGAATATCCTCTTCAACCCCCACCAGGGGGAGCCGAAGCAAAGACCCTGACGCCATCCCCGTAGGGGCAAGGCTGGGGAGCTTTGTGGATCAATGGGCCGCAATCTGCGGGGGCCCATGGATCCCAAAGATCCTACAGTACGGATACCAGATAGAGCTGGTGTCCATCCCCAGAAGGAAATTTATTACCACGCGAGCCCCAAAAAAACAGCTACATTTACTAAGGCAAAGCGTGCGCGACTTGCAACGGTTAAGCGCAATATCTCCTGTACCGCGAAACGAGGAAACCCAGGGCTATTACTCCAGGCTCTTTTTAGTAATTAACCCGGCGGGAAACACCGGACGATAATAAACCTGAAAGACCTAAACACCTGCGTCCGATACAGGAGATTCAAAATGGAGACCATCTCCTCGACAATAAAGTTGATCCCCAGAGGAGCCTACATGGCGTCCATCGATCTAAAGGACGCTTATTTTCACATCCCGATCCACAAAGATTCACAGAAATACCTGCGGTTCGCATTGGACATGGGCGGAAGAATAGAGCACCACCAGTTCAGATGCCTGCCCTTCGGGATATCCTCAGCTCCCAGAATCTTTACCAAGATTATGGCAGAGGTAGCCGCCCACTTGAGAGAAAAATCGATCCTAGTAGTACCGTACCTGGACGATATTCTATTAATAGCAGAGTCCAAAAAACTCCTAACCAAACACCTGGAGACAGTGCTACAACTTCTCCAATCATTGGGATGGATTATAAACTGGGAAAAATCCAGCCTGGATCCCGGCAAGCAGAAGACGTTTCTGGGAATAACTCTCGACTCAGAATCGCAATGCTCCTACCTACCCGAGGAGAGAATACAAAAAATCCGCACAATAGTCAAAACCTTCCTACGAAGACGATTCTACACAATTCGGGAGGCAATGTCTCTCCTGGGGAGCTTGACATCATGCATCCCAGGAGTAGCATGGGCCCAGGCCCACACCAGAGCCCTGCAGGCCGCAGTCCTATCCTCGTGGGACAAAAGGCAGTCCTCGTTAGGGGCAAGGATGTACATCCCAAACAGGGCAAAAACATCCCTGCGTTGGTGGACATCCCCAGAGAACCTGCGGAGAGGGGTTCACTGGCTACAAAACCCAGCCATCCACATCACAACAGACGCAAGCGCCTGTGGATGGGGAGCGCATGTGGGGAACCAATTCTTTCAGGGTCCCTGGCCTCAGAGGATAAAAGAACAGTCCTCAAATTTCAGAGAACTACAGGCAGTTTGGCAGGTTCTACAGCAGTTGGGCAACTCGCTACAGAACCAACACATAAAAATACTGTCAGACAATGTCACCGCGGTCGCTCACATACGACACCAAGGGGGCACAAGATCTCCCCCACTGCAAAGCATCGCACAGAAAATCTTTCACTGGGCGAAGGGCCGGATCCTCTCGATCACGGCAACCCACTTAAAGGGGACACTAAACGGAAAAGCAGACTTCCTCAGCAGGAAGCAGTTAGACCCAGGAGAGTGGTCCCTCTGCCCAGAGCATTCAGAATCTTAACCAACCGGTGGGGGACCCCACAGCTGGACCTCTTCGCAACCAGGGAGAACACAAAAGTAGGCAACTTTTTCTCCCTCCGGCCAGGAGATCGTCCGATAGCGGTAGACGCCCTAGGCCAGAACTGGGGACAAGGACTGGCCTACGCCTTTCCCCCCATACCACTAATCCCCAGGGTTTTACAGCACTTCAGAACCCAGGGATGCACGCTAATCCTAGTGACCCCCTTCTGGCCGAAAAGAAGCTGGTTCGGTCTTCTGACAACACTGAGCGTCCAGGACCCAGTCACCTTCCCTACCTGGACGGATCTTCTATCGCAGGGGCCACTGAACCACCCCGGCCTAGACAAACTCCATTTAACGGCATGGCTCTTGAGGAATCCTCGCTAAGAAAGAAAGGATTCTCAGAGAAAGTAGTAGAAACCCTAATGTCCAGTAGGAAAAAGACGACCCACCTGATCTACCAGAAGGTCTGGAGAAAGTTTTCCTCATGGAGACAGGGAAGGGATCGCGGGGATTCTATCCCCGACACTCCGCTAATCTTAGAATTCCTGCAGGAGGGCTTAGAGATGGGCCTCTCCCCGAGCACCCTAAAAGTCCAAGTTTCAGCCCTTAGCGCTATCTGCGACACAAAATTCGCAGACGATAGATGGGTCCACAGGTTCCTAACAGCAGCAGCTAGATTACGCCCTAGGCCCATAAACCTGTTCCCAGACTGGAACCTTAATTGGGTTCTAGGGGCCATGACAGCGGTACCATTCGAACCGATCGAGGCGCTACCTATAAGAATGCTTACAATCAAGACCATCTTCCTAGTAGCCATTACATCCGCAAGACGGGTTAGCGAACTACAGGCCTTGTCCATCCGCCACCCGTTTATGAAAATTGCAGACACCAAACTAATATTTAAAACAGACCCGGCCTTTATGCCGAAAGTAGTGTCAGATTTTCATAGGTCCCAGGATATAATAATCCCCTCATTCTTCAGCAACCCAAAAAACGAGGAGGAAAGAACCCTAAGCTGCCTGGACGTTAGGAGAGCAGTCCTAACCTACATAGATACAACGAGCCACTGGAGGCGGGACGACAACCTGTTCGTCCAGTTCAGTGGCCCAAATAAGGGTAGCAAAGCAGCGAAAAGGTCCATAGCCAGGTGGATCCGCCTGGCCATCATAGAATCCTATAAAGCCCTCGGGAAGGAGATCCCGTTAGCTCTTAAAGCCCATTCCACAAGGGCAGTAGCGTCCTCATGGGCCGAACACAGTTCAGCCTCGGTCGAGCAAATTTGCAAGGCCGCAGTCTGGAAAAAACCCCACACGTTCACTAAACACTATAGGGTAAAAGTGCAGCAGGACGAGGACATGGCCTTCGGCCGCAAAGTCCTCTCGGCAGCGATCCCACCCTAATAAACTTTAGTTGGTACGTCTCATTGGTGCTGTCGTGGAGACGACTGGGGGAAAAAGTGGATTATACCCACCTGATAATCAGGTTTCCAGTAGTCTCCACGACAGCACCCGTACCTTTCCCGCCCTATAAAAATAAAATAATAAATTTAAAAATAAAAAAAAAACCCCGGTTAGGGGAAGAAATTTAAGTTTAGCTCCTGCCCCGGCAATTCGTTAGAATCCACTGAGGAAAGTGGGGAAGGGGGGGAGCTTTTAACCTCTCAGTATGTTCCTGTCCTACCAGGAGGAGGCAATCTCATTGGTGCTGTCGTGGAGACTACTGGAAACCTGATTATCAGGTGGGTATAACCCACTTTTTTTTACCTCAATTTTGAGCAGCACTTTTGAACGCATGGTAAAGCGGTTTTAATGCACCCCACAATTGTGATGGGTGGGGAGGTGCGTTAGAAAACGCAAATACAGTCAATCCCACGAGAAAAATAACACACCTGGAACTCATTAGGCCTCATGTCCACGGGGAAAATCAGGCCCGCTACGGATTCGCCATGGAGGTAGTAAAATATCTGCGGATGTCATTTATCCCTGCAGGCGCGGGTCCCGTGTGCAGGAAAAAAATCCACTTTGGCTGAAATAACAGTTGAATTGTGTTACCACGTTACTACTGACAGTCCTCACCTCTTTAGTAACCGGTGGCATGGCTGAAGCCTCATCACAGTATTTCAGTGCCAGAGCTTTCTGTCCTCGGTCTTTGTAGCACTGGGATGAAAGATAAAAAACACCAAAAAAAGCAAAAACCAGTAAAGCAATAGAATCTTACAGTAACTTTGGGGCATTACAGCAGCACACAATGTCCCTGCAAGTTGGATTACAGATGAGTGCTGCTGTATGGTGCCTTCATACCTCTAGGGCAGGATACCTACCTGATATGTATTGTCATGGGGCGCACCAAGATCTTGTCTCAGGCTTTGCTTGCAGTCCTACCATATCGCACTAAATGCAGAAGTGCAGTCAATGCAGCTTTTTACCTAAAATAGTAAAAATTGGTCAAAGCCTCATGCAGTGTATTACCTGACCCTGGAATAACATCAATGGCAATTATAAGAATAATGCTGATAATAATACAAATTCTGTATGTCTGTTTTCAGCCTTACAAAACTATAACTATAGAAGTTTAAATTTATACGTAAAGCTAGATATTTTTAGAAATATCTATATTGATATATAACTATCTATTTTTATAGCTAGACTAGCGTACCCGTCGCGCGTTGCTGCGAAGACAGACAGACATACATACATTCGTTTTTATATATCTAGATGACGGCAGCAGCGACCACTGAGGTTTTGTAGGCCGCTGCTTCCCCCTTGCGGGCTGAATAAAATAGCCGTTGTGTGGAACATCCAATTTATCCGGCTGCTGTGGCTTCTTGGGAAGATATCCTAGTACATGTTTGCCCACTTCCAACTCCAATGGAGACTGACTGTAAATGGCTGGCGTGCTCTAGTATTTATGGTTCCAAGCTGTACGTGTCATTGCATACAGTCTATCTATCTATCTATCTATCTATCTATCTATCTATCTATCTATCTATCTATCTATCTATCTATCTATGACATCAGGAAATGAGAGAATTAGATTCCGTACGTAAAATTTGAACGCTAATTCTTTGGCGCTTTGAATTGAATAATCGAGTTGGGACCCATTAACTTTTCCTATTTATGACATAATCAATGCTCGAGCCAAATTTCAAGTTTCTATGACATTGGGAAATGAGAGAATTAAATTCCGTACATAAAATTTGGATGCTAATTCTTTTGCGCTTAGAATTGAATAATCGAGTTGGGATGAGACATAAGGCCTTGCCCATAAGCATTCCCCAACCTCCAAGAACTGAACCTACCTACCTGAATGAGATTTTGTAGGCCGCTGCTTCCCCCTTGCGGGCTGAATAAAATAGCCGTTGGGTGGAACATACAATTTATCCGGCTGCTGTGGCTTCTTAGGAAGATATCCTAGTACTTGTTTACCCACTTCCAACTCCAATGGTAATTGGCTGGCGTGCTCTAGTGGTTCCAAGCTGTACGTGTCATAATAGAGCCTTAATGACATCACAATGCAGCTTATGAGAACATGTTGGGGCATGTTCGCGCGTTGCTGCGAAGACAGACATACATACATACTACGTTTTTATATATCTAGATGACGGCAGCAGCGACCACTGAGGTTTACCGCTGGGGTATGTCACTCTTATTACTAATGGGGGGAGTGTCACTATTATTACTGCTGTGGGATGTCACTATTATCGCTGGGGTGAAGGTGTCACTATTACCGCTGGGGTATGTGTACATGTGGCAGAAATGGGCAGGGCTCTTTCAGAATAGACCGGGTGCAGATTTTGACTGCTTTTTAGATGCGGAAATGCTGCAGAATTTTCCACAGAAATCTCCGCTGAGGACATTCTGCAGTATTTCCGCGTCCAAAAAGCAGTCAGAATCTGCACCCGGTCTATTCTGAAACAGCCTTGTCCTTTTTAGAACGACGGGGGTAAAATCATACGTTGTGATAAGCCCCGCCCCCTGACGTGTTGGCACTTTGCGATACATAAGTGGGTTTTGGGTTGTAGTTTGGGCACTCGGTCCCTAAAAGGTTCGCCATCACTGGCCTAGTACATGTTTGCCCACTTCCAACTCCAATGGAGACTGACTGTAAATGGCTGGCGTGCTCTAGTATTTATGGTTCCAAGCTGTACGTGTCATTGCATACAGTCTATCTATCTATCTATCTATCTATCTATCTATCTATCTATCTATGACATCAGGAAATGAGTGAATTAGATTTTGTAGGCCGCTGCTTCCCCCTTGCGGGCTGAATAAAATAGCCGTTGGGTGGAACATACAATTTATCCGGCTGCTGTGGCTTCTTAGGAAGATATCCTAGTACTTGTTTACCCACTTCCAACTCCAATGGTAATTGGCTGGCGTGCTCTAGTGGTTCCAAGCTGTACGTGTCATAATAGAGCCTTAATGACATCACAATGCAGCTTTATAGAACATGTTGGGGCATGTTCAAGGGCGTCCGATGTTGATGACATCAGTGATGACATCACAATAGCAGGTGGCTTACTTATTCGATCTACGTGGGGGGGGGCGTAACTTTCGACGACGCTCGCGCGCCATTTATCGTAGGATATTTGTACTATGCCTATAATCTTCCCAGGAGTGTACTCAACAACTTCCCAAAGTTTCATGGCGATCGGATGAATGGTGTAGTAGCGCATAAAGGACAAACACGCACGCACGCACGCACGCACGCAGACAGACATACATTCAATTTTATATATATAGATATATATCTATGCAGTAAGATACATTAGATCGATGGTGACACACGCACCCGAAACAAGGACCACAGGTTGTAAGCAGCCATTTTTCCGTCAGTCTCCACTGGAGTCTCTCCCAGGCCCAAACTGAACCTACCTACCTGAATTGTAAGTACCTACCTTCTTGTTCTCTATGAAAGAACTGAGCGTACCTTTTAAAAAAATGGCGGCGGCAGCAGCAACCAATCAGATTTTGTATAGTTTATGTATAGCTACCTGCCATGCTGTCCATTGGTTTCTACAGTAACATTGCAGCGCCCTCTGTTGGTTTTACAGAAACGTGTTGCACCACCTATTGGATTTACCCAAACTTACAGCACATAGAGATTAGCGGGTCACCTCCCAGTTCTCCATCTTTTTGCCCTATTTTTCTCTAGGGTGGTTTCAAACCGGCGGGTAAAATCGCGCCATTTTTAACCGATGCGTTGGTTATTGAAAAAAAAAAAAGCAGATTTCGCAGCCACGTAAATAATAGAATCAGAAGCGGCGCTCCAATGGTGTGCAAGAAAATTTAAAACAGAATAAATAGGAAGGAGACTCACCGCAACTGAACCGGTCCTATGGTCAGTTCGTGGGTCCACTGGGGCTTTTCGAACCAATTTAAGGCAAAATACGTTGGTGGTCCTAAGACATCCCCTGAGGGAGAGCAGCAGCGAGCAACTCCGAAACCATTGTGTCAAGGAGGAAAGAAATGTATATTCAATATAAGCAAAAGGACTCACTTAATGCGCTCCGTCCAACCGTATCAAAGTATTGAATTCTTACTTGAAGCGGGGTGCCTGGACTCCTGGCACCCCGATATCCAAAGGAAACAGGGAAATTCCAACGAGGCAGGAGTATTCTTCATAAAACAATTTATTGCATACAGAAACAGGTGGGTATCGCAACGCGTTTCGGCTTTTGACAAGCCTTTTTCAAGCATAGGGAGCAGTTATCAAGTGCTTCTTATTTATAGCAAACAAACACTAAAGGAAAAGGAAAGGGAGGAGCTTAGATGTGAACAATCACTATTTGCAATCTCTAAATAATTCTGTACATAGTGTCCTATCCTCATTTATAGTGGCATACTATTATAATTATTAATGCAATGCATGCAAAATTACATATATCTAATGATCCCCATAGGAAACATTCCGCTGGTCAAACACGTGATCGGAACTCAACAAGGAGAGGGGGAAGTAATAAGATGTTACACTGTAAGGTGGAACATCCCTTTAGACCGATACGACCAGTGTCCGGTATCCTTGGATACAGGAAGAGGGCGGGTTCCCATTACGTCTCATCCAGGGGATATTTTGCCTTGTCTTCCGGGAGGTCACGTGATATTACGCTGGACGTAATGACGTGATGACGGGATATTTTGCCTTATCTTCGGAGAGGTCACATGGTATTACGCTGGACGTAGTGACGTGATGACGTGGTGACGTTCAATATGTTAATCGTCCCATGTCACAGTCACATGGAATTGCATGTGCGTGGTGACGTATAGCGTTCAGAGACGTTGGGTCACATGATCGCACTATAGAAGTGCTATGGGGGACAGGAATTACTCGTATATTCTTATGTAACTAGCTATGGTGGCCCCTTGGGACCAGAATTAGATAGGAGAAACATATCCTAGAAGACAGCAGCATGCCAAATGGCTATAAAAATAATATTGTTGTTTGGTGTACTCCTTTCTCAGGATTTTAAACAAAAATAAATGATGATAAAAAATATAGAGGGATAAATAAAGAAAAAGAAGAAAAAGAAAAAGGAAGAGAAAAAGGAAGAATAAAAAGGGGAAAGGGAAGGGAATGGGGTCACACAATTCTATGCACTGCATCATATTCAACCGCTTATCAAAAGATAAAAAATATATATATATATATATATATATAAAATTTAACCTTAAAATCAAATGAATTTCTCTTATTCATGTAACGTTACTAAAATTATTAATAAAATTTCTCCTGTGTTTCATTTAGTCCTATAGGGTGTAATGTATTAAATTTAAATATATAAAACATTTCTTTCCTTACTAACCTAGAGTGATTCCCTGATGTAATTTGCTCCAAGGGGGTGATGGATAATCCCGAGGGGTCCGCATTGTGATAGATCGAAAAGTGTTTAGATACACTATGTGATAAAAATTGTCTTTTAATATTATAACGGTGCTGATTAAGTCTGCACCGTAATGTATTTGATGTTCGCCCTATATAACGTAAAGAGCAAGGACATTCAATAAGATAAATTATATTCTTGGCGTTACATGTTAGAAACTGTTTAATTTGGTGGGATGGAATGGTTGGACCTAAATCAACAGATTTTCTCTTGTTACAAATGTTATCACAACATTTGCAACTGGTTTTTCCACATTTATAGGATCCTATTGTTTGAAATATTTTATTTTTCTTATGATTTATTTTTGAATCGATTAATTGAGGGCAAGATGGGGCCAGGATATTCCCAAAAGTTTTATTTTTACGGTATGTTAGGTTCGGTTTTAACGGAATTTCTGACGATAAATATGGATCTGCCTTAACCCCTTAAGGACCAGGTTGTTTTGTACCTTAAGGACCAGACACTTTTTAGGGATTTTACCCATGTGGCGATTTTACTGCTCCATTTTTTTCCTTTAGCTACCAAAATTATTTTTGCTGCGTTTTTTTTCCCGTGACATATTGGACTATTTTTTTTATATCTTTTTCACTGACTTTTTTTTCCGTTTTTTAGTTTTATTGGGGGTAAAATGCTTAAAAAAATGATTTTTTTAACATTTATAGTTTTTTTTTAAATTATTTTTATATTTACACTAAAATAAAGTATGGAAATTGGTTCTTCTATTTATTTCGGACGTTTTGATATATAGTATGTATGGTTTTGGTTTACAGGGCGCATACGGCGACGGTTTTTGTTGGCGTCTGCTTTGTGTTATTCTCTTTCTTATGTATGTATTGTTGTTTTATTCTGTTGTTTTGTTTTACTTATTTATGTAATTGTGTTTTTTACTATCTGTGTCCCCCATGACGTCATATAAGACCTCTGGGGGACACTCACTTTTTTTTTTTTTTTAACTTTATTTGACATTTTCCCACTGTAGCTGGGCAGTCCATAGGACCCTCAGTTACAGGGGAAAGCAACCCCTGTGGTGACATTAGTCACCTGCAGAGCTGCCAGGGTCTAAGTCTGACCCTACAGCTCTGCAGTAGCAGGGAATCCCGGGAGGTCACATGACCCCCCGAGGCTCCCGTAGTGAAAGAACTTCTTACTTTCACTTTGCCCCGACAGTGCTCATTGAGCACTGTACATCGGGGAAGCAGAAGGCAGGAAGGGTTAAAAACCCCTCCTGCCTTCTGCTCCAGGGTATCAGCTGTCACTAACAGCTGATAACCAGTATCTGCCTCTGACTGATTGCAGAGGCAGGAGACTTAGAGCACCGCCGTATTTTTACAATCGGTGGTCCTCAAAGCCCAGCACCAGCCGCCGTATATATACAGTGGCTGGTCCTTAATGGGTTAAGAATATTCCAGTGTTTTGTTATGATTTGTTTCAATTCTTTATGTTTATTATTGTATTTTGTGATGAAGCGTAGCACTCCCTTTTCTGCTGATTGAAATGATGTTTTGTTTTGTTTTCCCACTATTCTTTCCTCGTCTCTAGCCTTCCTATAGGAATCGTTTATAAGGGTCATCGGGTATTTCTTTTCTCGAAACCTATCACACAAGATTTTGGCTTGTTTTTCAAAGTTTCCATTAGAGGTACAGTTTCTTCTGATCCTCTTAAGTTGTCCATAGGGGGCGTTAGTTTTCCATGCTTTATGGTGATTACTCCGGAAATCCAACAGGCTGTTAGCATCTACTTCTTTAAAGTGTGTCTGGGTCTCAATTTTACCTCCCTTGATACTGATATCTAAGTCTAAGAATGTGACTTCAGTAGGACTAAGGGTTCCTGTGAATTTAAGGTTCCAATTGTTGGAATTTAATTTGGAAACAAAATTGTTTGCTTCATCGATTGTCCCATCCCATATCTGTTACCATGCAGCGCGGCACGGGGTCCCGTGGTCGGCGCGCGTCGCTCCGGAGTCGGCTCCGGCGGCCTGGAGCCCTATGTCGGGGTTATCCCAGCGGCTTGGGGCGGCCGGTGGGCGGCAGCGTGGGCGTATCCGCCCGTAGGGTGCCGCCCGCACTCCTCCATTCTTCTTATACAGCAGTGAGTGGAGTTGCCTCCTCCCACTCTCCACCCCTGGGCGGAACCTTGTGGTTAAAAGACTGGCAGTGAATTGAGCTCACTGCCAGTTATTGGTTCTGCTTGCACCTAGCCAGTCTGTCTGCGGTTTCCTCAGCCAGTCCCTAGTTGCCGGTCAGCTCCCTCTGGTTCCCTTTGTTCTGTCTGCTCTTGTCGGTTCTGTTAGCCTCTAGTTTAGTCTGGCCCAGTCAGCGCTAGTTGCTATCCAGAATCCTGTCAGTTTGCCTGTGAGCTCCATCTCCAGCCTTGTAGTTTTGTTGGTCGGTTCCATCTGCCTCCCCTGTCGGCACTCTGTTCCCCCCATTAGGTAGCTTGCTTCTTGTCAGTCGCCAGGTCCCTAGCCAGGGCAGGGACCGTCGTCCAGTTGTCCGCCTGGGGTTAGCCAGGGCCGAGGCAAGTAGGCAGGGACAGTGGGGTGCGGGAAGATCAGGGCACCCCATCTGGCGCTCGGGGGGCAGAGTGCCATAACATAATAACTGGCCCTTAAAATACTGTTTGTTTTTTTTTTCATGGCGGCGATCAGCGCCCTTGCAAACCAGCTGCAAGACCTGGTGCCGGTGATCAGGGATTTATCAGCTCGCATGGTGGCCCAGGAGCAGTGGGCGTTGTCGCAGGGGCAGAACGCCTTTACCAGTCCCGAACCCAAGTGCCCTCTTCCTGAGGTGTTCTCTGGGGAGAGGAACAAGTTTTTCGTTTTTCAACAGGCGTGTCGCCTGTTTTTTCGGATGCGTCCCCGTTCTTCCGGCTCGGAGGCCCAGAGGGTCGGGCTTATAATGTCCCTGCTGCGGGGCTCTGCCCAGACTTGGGCCTTTTCCATTCCTGAGGGTTCACCCTCCCTGCAGTCGGTGAACTCCTTTTTTCAGGAACTCGGGGGTATCTTTGATGAACCGGACCGAGTGGGGTTGGCAGTTTCACAGTTGCTGGCGCTGCATCAGGGGTCGCTTTGTGTGGAGGATTATTGCTCCAATTTCAGACGCTATGCGGGTGACACTGCATGGAACGATAGTGCCCTGAAGGACGTTTTTCTGCAAGGTCTCTCGGACGCGGTCAAAGAACTGTTGATCTCCCATCCTGTTCCCGGGTCCTTAAAGGAGGCTATGGAGCTAGCGGTGAAGGCAGATAGGAGGCTCAGGGCTGGGAAGCAGGACAGGCAGACCAGTAGAGTCAGGGAGGTCATTTGTCCTGTTCCCTCCTCTTCCGTACCAGTCTCTGTTCCCGAGCCTATGGAACTGGACCCGCTAGACCCCAAGGAGCGACGACGAGTTCGGTTATTGCATCATCTCTGCCTCTACTGCGGGAAAGCTGGACATCGGGTGATAACCTGCCCCCTGAGGCCTCAGCGTCCACAGTCTGAATCGGCAGAAAGACTCCAAGTCCTAGGCGATTGCAGGGAGGATCGCCTAGGACCACAGGTACGTCCTAGACTTCTGGTATCCTGCCAGGTTAGATTCCGGAACTTCTCCCGCCCAGGGGAGGCGTTTATTGATTCCGGAGCAGCCGCTAACCTGATAAGCATGCGTGTCGTTGAGCCCCTGAGGGCTGAACTTGTGGCGCTGAAGACGCCAATTCATTTTGCTAGCATTGATGCTACCCCTCTTGCTTCGGGCTTGGTACGATGGAGGACCCCAGTGTTACAACTCACGGTGGAGGGTCACCACTCGGAAGGTCTATCATTCCTGGTGATGGAGAAAATGTCGGTAGACATGGTACTAGGGATGCCGTGGCTGGCGTTGCACAACCCCCAATTCAATTGGACCACTGGGGAGCTAACCCAGTGGGGGCCGTCCTGCCATAGCCATCGTGCTCCCTTTCCTCCCTGCTCAGTCGATACCGCACTCAGTCCCCGAGGTCTCGCTTCCCTTCACACCCCGTCTGCCTGTCCTGCGGCTGATGTCGCCACCGATGCACTGCAGGGGGGATGCAAGAAAGTGGTGGGGTCTCGTATGCAGTTGCGTAGTGGGGAGAGTCTGTCGGTTTCTGAGCCGTACAGGGTAGGACAGAAGGGGTACCGGTCCTCTGGAAATCGCAAAAGTAGGGGTCGCAGGGGGTTCCATAAGTCTTTGTTGAAACCTGCTGTCCCTTCGGTGATGCCCACCTCCGGTCCCCCGCCGCCCACCTCGGTCCGTGATGAAGTTGAATACGAGGTCCAGGAGATCCTGGATTCTCGCCGGGGTCCTGGAACCCTACAATATTTGGGGGCCCGCAAGGGTTTTTTGGAGTATGATAGCTCAGATGACAGTGATTTCAAAGTTGGAGAGGCCTCAGACGCTGAAGGCAGTGTCATTGGTAGCGAGGATGGGTTTAAAGACAGTGTTGAATGTTCGGGCATTGACTTGGAAGACGACCTGAAACACGACGATATGTCAACGGTTGGTCCTGAAGAAGTAGATAGGAGAGCCCCTGAAGGAAAGGGGGCAGCCACAGGCTACCGAAGACATGGACCTGAGGATCAGTCCTGGGTGGCCGCTCGGGAGGGCCACACTCTCGGGTTGGTACAGCGTGTTCACAGCCGCTTTCTGGATAAGCCTGGTCGAGTTTCCGGGGGCCCGGAGGTCCCCCGTCAGAGGGGGGGTAATGTTACCATGCAGCGCGGCACGGGGTCCCGTGGTCGGCGCGCGTCGCTCCGGAGTCGGCTCCGGCGGCCTGGAGCCCTATGTCGGGGTTATCCCAGCGGCTTGGGGCGGCCGGTGGGCGGCAGCGTGGGCGTATCCGCCCGTAGGGTGCCGCCCGCACTCCTCCATTCTTCTTATACAGCAGTGAGTGGAGTTGCCTCCTCCCACTCTCCACCCCTGGGCGGAACCTTGTGGTTAAAAGACTGGCAGTGAATTGAGCTCACTGCCAGTTATTGGTTCTGCTTGCACCTAGCCAGTCTGTCTGCGGTTTCCTCAGCCAGTCCCTAGTTGCCGGTCAGCTCCCTCTGGTTCCCTTTGTTCTGTCTGCTCTTGTCGGTTCTGTTAGCCTCTAGTTTAGTCTGGCCCAGTCAGCGCTAGTTGCTATCCAGAATCCTGTCAGTTTGCCTGTGAGCTCCATCTCCAGCCTTGTAGTTTTGTTGGTCGGTTCCATCTGCCTCCCCTGTCGGCACTCTGTTCCCCCCATTAGGTAGCTTGCTTCTTGTCAGTCGCCAGGTCCCTAGCCAGGGCAGGGACCGTCGTCCAGTTGTCCGCCTGGGGTTAGCCAGGGCCGAGGCAAGTAGGCAGGGACAGTGGGGTGCGGGAAGATCAGGGCACCCCATCTGGCGCTCGGGGGGCAGAGTGCCATAACAATATCATGATGATATCATCGATGAAGCGTCTATAGAAACGTATGCAGGGGTTTGTAATAGTCTCCTCAAATGCCCCCATGTAAAGGTTGGCAAAACAGGGGGCACACTTCGTGCCCATTGCTGTACCACGGGTCTGGACATAGTATAAATGAGGATAGGACACTATGTACAGAATTATTTAGAGATTGCAAATAGTGATTGTTCACATCTAAGCTCCTCCCTTTCCTTTTCCTTTAGTGTTTGTTTGCTATAAATAAGAAGCACTTGATAACTGCTCCCTATGCTTGAAAAAGGCTTGTCAAAAGCCGAAACGCGTTGCGATACCCACCTGTTTCTGTATGCAATAAATTGTTTTATGAAGAATACTCCTGCCTCGTTGGAATTTCCCTGTTTCCTTTGGATATCGGGGTGCCAGGAGTCCAGGCACCCCGCTTCAAGTAAGAATTCAATACTTTGATACGGTTGGACGGAGCGCATTAAGTGAGTCCTTTTGCTTATATAGATTTCGCAGCCAATGATTCCCGACGGTTCCCTTCCCTTCAGCAAGGTTTTCACTGATGTGATGTTGAGAGAGAAAATCGCAGCCTGCTGTGTCCTTCTGCGCAGTGCGTTTTTTAAAATCTCCCATGTAATCCTATGGAGGCTGCGTTTTATCGCATCACAAGGCGACAAATATGCGCTGCAATGTTAACATTGGAAAGTCCTACCGACTTGCGTGTTAAACAAAAACATGCGGTTTTTAATGTGCGCGGCAGCGATGCGATTTAATCCTCTAAAAAAAAGCATCGCTGGTGATGGTCACGGCCGTATATTGGGACAAAACTAAGCCTAAGATTTCTGTGGTTTCGTTTTCACCAGCAGTATTCTCTCCCGTTAATACTTGACCGAGAAAATATAGGACCTCCCCTATGAATACTATGTGCGTGAAAGATCAGGCGGCCGCCATATTCCCACCATTTATTTTGTTTCTTACAGTTGCTCCTACAGCGGTGTGTGTGTGTTTGTTTATGTATGTGTATATATTTTACACACATACACACATCGCAATGCATTGTTCTTACAAGGCGCACTGCACTGCCAGACACACTCGCATATTTGCCATGCGAGATATTGGTTTGAGTTTCTCGGGCTGATATAGTGCTCACTTGTGTAAAATCAGCCACAGAGAATGAATTTAACATCACCAAAGACATAAAGCTATACATTGCCCTCTATTGTCAGCATGCTGTTATCCTGACCCCCAAGTGTCAATGCATAATGCATCCCAAGTGGCAGCTTGCCCACCCATATCACGTCTTGTATCCAAGCTAGAGGCGATACAACAGGGTCTGTTTCACATTTTGTATCCAAGCTAGAGGTAGTACAACTTTAACTTTTTTCCTTCTGCTTTGCTCAGATTCATTCAAATACTGTGGGTCAAAATACGCAGCACAGCCCTAGAGGAATTCGTTAAGGGGTCTAGTTTTTTAAACAGGGTCATTTGTGGGGGTTCTCCAAAGCGCTCAAGGGCTCCACAAGTGAGCAATGGGACCTAACACACTTTCATGCAAAATAACTGTTCATGAAGCCACCGGCTGCTCCTTTCGGTTTGGGCCCCATTGTGCATACGGACACAAGATTAGGGCCACAATGGGTATATCTCTGAACACGGGACATACGGGGGGTCTCCATTTTGGGGTGCCAATCCTCATCTTCATGTGCAATATAGAAAAAAATCCCATCATTAAAATTAAAATGACATATTTGCAAAAATATGAAATTTAATTTCTTCCCCTCCAAATTGCATTAATTCTTGACAAAAACTGTGGGGTAAAAATCCTCCTGACCCCCTCAGTGAATACATTAAGGGGTGTAGTTTATACCCATGAGACTTTGCAATCTTGGCTTGGTGCAGGAAAAGAAAGTGTTCCTCAAAATGTTAAAAATCAATGTAAAATTTGTACGTCTCCAAAATATGAACCCCCAGCGATCCGCTGTAATCCAAAGAAGATCTGGCAGTAAGGCTAATGTCACACAGCGAGTGCGATACCAGGCCGTGAATCGCGGCCCGTTTTCGCGCTCGCTAACGTACGATTTTTCTGTGGATGTGAGTCATTTTTGTAATAAAACTGCCTCCCCTCCCTCCCGCTGCGGCTGTCCGCACCTAGCACGCGGTGCGATGCTGCCGCCAGCCCCATTAAAACAATGGGTGATGCAAGGCCCCGCCCAAAGATAGAACGAGCCGCGGGAAAATATTTATATTTATATTATACTATTATACTATCACATACAGGACACGATCAATGCATGCAACCCGATACCAACAAAAGCAAAATGGTGGATCATGTGAGTGGGAACCGCATACAGCGGCTCCCGGTGACAGCTCCCTGCTCTCGGCTACTCATTCTAGTCGAGAGCAGGGAATTTTTAAATTTCCCGGGCCTCCCGGCTCTCTGCGCATGCGCGTGACGTAATGCGTCTGACGCGCAGACGCCGGCGGCAGTGCCGGGGAGAAGACAGAAGGATCCGGACGCTGCGGAGGACCGGAAGTGAGTACTCTCAGCTCCCCTTACGGATCGAATCAGTATGGGGAGCTGAAACTTTAATTGTTTTTAACTTTCCATTGAGTTTAACGCGATCGCGTGACCGGGGGTGGGGTCCCGCGGCCCGGGATGACAGCTCCATGCTGTCGGCTACCTCCGGTAACCGGCAGCATGGAGCTATCACGTCCTGAGCCTGCAGGGCTGTCATTCCTAGAGGATGCATAAAACTACGTCCTCTAGGAATAAAGCCCAGCCGGCCAGGACGTAGAATCCAGATGGGGCCGTCGTTAAGGGGTTAAAGAGCCGATTCCATGGGAAAAACGCATTTTCCGTCAGCTCTGTACAGGTAAGCGGAAACATTTGTCCATTTTCATCAACAAATATTTAATTGATTTTCTAAATTATTGATTTGACAAAGTATATAAAATGCAAATCACAATAATAAAGTATATAATAAAACAAAAGAACTGTTGTGATGAGTCTATGGATGAACCTCGCCTTGTTTCTCAGTGGTAACGGGTCTAAATCATATTCCACATTATTTGAAAGATGCAAAATTGGCCAATCGTTACATTTCGTATTATTCGGTTTGCATAATTTAATTCTTAACCCCTTAGTGACTAGCCCATAGTGTTTTTACGTCCTGCCCAAGTGGGCCTTAATCCCTGAGGACGTAAAAACATGTGTCTGGGTGGATGACAGTGATCATGTAAAGTTAAAAAAAAAGTGTGAAAAAGTAAAAAAAAAAAAAAAAGTTAAAGTTTTAAAAAAGTTTAAAAAGCGTACGTTTCATCTCCCCTCACGGATCATATCCGTGAGGGTGGATGAAAGTACGCACGTAAGGCCCCCAGATTTATCCGCGGACCTTACCCCAGCTTCTGCGCACACGCCTGTCGCCAAAATGGCGGACGCATGCGCAAAAGCTGTGGATTGCCAGGATAATTTAAAATCTCCCTGCTCCTGGCTACAAAACTGAGGCAAGAACCTGGAGATTTCACGGGGGGCCCCGGTGAGTGGTTCCTGATCCCGTGTTCGCCGTTATACAATGGATAATGGCGATCACGTAAAAGTTTTTTTTTAAAAATTGAAGTTTCATCTCCCCCTCACCGATGCGATCGGTGAGAGATGAAACTTTTTACCGGAGGCCTCCGTATTTGCACCCCAACGCGATCCTCATCCGTGAACTTACCCGGATTCTGCACATGCGACCGCTGGCAAAACACCGGACACATGCGCAGGAGTCGGGGAGTCCAGGAAACGTAAAATCTCCTTGCTCCCTGGAGAGCCTGGAGCAGTGACCTTGTTGAGCGGTCCCCGGTCACGTGATAAAAAGGTAGAGATCTACCTTAGGCCGGTCTCACATGACCGGATAGGAATTACGGATTCCGCATGCGTCTGATCCGCGGTAATAAGCAGATCAATCGCATTGGATTACACAATTCCGCTCACATTAGTGGGTTGGAATTATGTAATCCACTCGCAGAAAAGAGAACGCAGCAAGTTCTATTTTACCGCGGATATCCGCAGCATAGAGCCTATTGTGCTCCGTGGTCGCGGATATACCCGCAGCCCATACGCAACGACGTTGTAAAGAGAATTCTGAAGGCACCCATTGAAACAAATATGTTTGTGTGAAGCGGCCCTTACTGTACTTTTGTTAGCATGAATCAAGCACATTTGCAAGCGCAAAAAAACACGCAACCATGCCGCCATTTATTGAAATGGGCAATTAGTGTAATTAGAATAATACATGTTCTTCCCCTGCAGAAATGCATGAGAAAATAAAGGGGACTGCTTTTTTTTTGGACAAAATGCGCATGCAAAATACACTTATGTGAAGGAACTCGCTGCAATCAGCGGGTTCTACTGACGTGTATTTAGCATGTATATTTTTCATGAGTAATATGCTGCGCAAATACATCTGTGTGAATCTGGCCAAAGAGCCCACGGTGGTATGCGTAAAACGCTGCGTCTCTGCGGTGAGAACACAATTGTGGACGTGAGCCCTAAGGCTGGAGCTCTATGGAGTCTTTCACCATGCCATGGGTCATGTGACCAAAGATCGCTGTGCAGCCCTGTGAACTTGCATTCTCAAATATATCAATGGGGTCGCGCAAGTTCCCACAACCTATAGATTGCTAAAACCTCACCGAGGTTGGATTTTTGCAATATATTGGTCGCAGCTACTTGTGAGTTGTATCGCAACTCCATTGTCTTCAGTAAGGCCAGCTGCACACAACCACTTCACATTCCGAATGCGGGATACCACAGCGGAATCTGGTCGTTACCCCAGCCGGCGACCCTGCGTTCCTGCAGAATCTGTAATGCGGATGACCGCGAGTGTGAAGGAAGTAGCAGTAGTATGTATCTTTCAATGCATGTGATTTGCTGCAGATCCTCCGTGTGGACGACAACTGCGGATTGAACAATAGGAAACCGGTGGTGTGAAGCCGGCCCGAGAGTGTGAGGTCGCAGGGCTATACAGCAATCTTGGTCGCGTAGCACTAGTCTCATTGCATGACTACGACTCCGCCGTTCATGGGAGCTCAGTGCTTGACCATCTCCGTCAGCTCGACAGAAGTGAATGGAGAAGTAGTCACACGTTTAAAGAAATCTCATCCATGTAATGTTGTCTCTATTGTATATATTGTTATTATGCTGTCTCCATATGTGTATATGTCTGTCTGTGTGTCTGTGTGTCTGTGTGTATTTTTTTTTTTCTTTTTCTTTCCTGAGGAAGCGAAGCATGCCTTGAGGCTTGTGTTCTGGATGTTTTAAAACTCTGCTAAAACCACTGATTACCAATGATCTATTGGTGGGCAATTAAAAAAAAAACAGTAATGGAGCTAAAAGTGATGTAGAAGTAGTAGCCGTGAAAAGGAGTGGAGGTTGGAGGGGTCTGTAGAGGGCCCCAAGCTAAACTTATGCACCCGAGCCCATGAGCCTCTATCTACGCCCCTGCTCTGGGTAATATGCAAATAAGGGAGCTGGCATGAATCCTCCTTAGGGAGAGCAACTACAAACTGAGTAAGCAGATGCACCTGGCCATGCACGCTCCTCTGGGTAATATGCAAATAAGGGAGCTGGCATAAATCCTCCTTAGGGAGAGCAAGTACAAATTGAGTAAGTAGACGCACCTGGCTGTGCACGCTCCTCTGGGTAATATGCAAATGAAGGAGCTGGCATGAATCCTCCTTAGGGAGAGCACCTACAAACTGAGTAAGGAGACGAACCTGGCCATGCACGCTCCTCTGGGTAATATGCAAATAAGGGAACTGGCATGAATCCTCCTTAGGGAGAGCATATACAAATTGAGTAAGTAGATGCACCTGGCCATGCACGCTCCTCTGGGTAATATGCAAATAAGGAAGCTGGCATGAATCCTCCTTAGGGAGAGCAAGTACAAATTGAGTAAGTAGACGCACCTGGCCGTGCACGCTCCTCTGGGTAATATGCAAATGAAGGAGCTGGCATGAATCCTCCTTAGGGAGAGCACCTACAAACTGAGTAAGGAGACGAACCTGGCCATGCACGCTCCTCTGGGTAATATACAAATAAGGGAACTGTCATGAATCCCCCTAACGGAGAGCAACTGCAAACTGAGTAAGTAGACGCACCTGGCCATGCACGCTCCTCTGGGTAATATGCAAATGAGGGAGCTGGCTGCGTAATTGCGCAGGAGAGGAACACACCCAGAACTCGTTAGACTAATTTCAATAGCTGGGATCAGCGGTGGGTATCTTTCTGAATGCACAAAAGCCAGCAAAATATCTGCAGATGCGAATACACATACGCGGGCAAGCGCAATATCGCTACAAGAAAATCAGACTGATATCGCACTCATAAAGCTGCTTTCATACAAATGTTTTCTCGCAGATAAATGTCGCCCACAAATCGTCGCCATGTAAAGCATTGGACTCCAATGCATTCATTCACACGGGCGATTATTACCCCCCCTCCCCTCCCGCACAGCATCAAAATATGAGCCATGACCTATTTTTTGACAAAAACCGCAGAGAGGGGGAGGGAGTTTACCGGCACTTGTTGCAGAAGACAGCGGGCTTCTATTTAGCTATTAAGGCTTAACAAAAGCCATTCTGCCGACCGCGGCAGCGGAGTCCATTCACGCGATGCAGCCCTGTGAATGGACGAGACAGCGCTAATTCCAAAAGGGATTAGATTGCAGCAATGCTGCGCTGCCGCAATTCTTCCACGCGATGCCTTTGCGTGTGAATGCAACGCTTGTATGAAAGAGGCCTAAAGCTGCGGGGTTTTTTTCTCCCCCCTTCCCCCAATGCACAGAATTAGGGGCTTATTCACACGGGCATATTTTTCATCAGTATTTTGTGAGCCAAAACCAGAAGTGTAGAGAAAGTCTAATTGGGAAGATTTTCATTTCTTCCGTATTTTGCGCCCGTTCCTGGTTTGGCTCACAAAATACTGATGTATAATTCGTCATGTGAATAAGGCCTAAGGCTTATTCAGACTGGCACAGGCGAAACTACGCTCGGCAGCACGGGCAAATCATGCGCAGAAATCACAGGCAGGAAAGGAGGTGGTGAAAACGAAACCACTGAAATCCCATAGAGATCCGCGGTTTCGTTTTTTTTCCCTTTTTATATGCTTGTGATTATAAGGGGACTAAAGTACATTCGTGTGAAGGAGCCCTCGGCGCAATTTTATGCATATGAGAGCGCATTTGCTTACCCCCTTAGACTCTAATGGAATATCGGGAGCGCAAATGCACGTAAAAATCATTGCGGTTTCTGCGACCGCTTTTCTGCTAAATTTAGCACGCCGTGTGAAAGAGGCCCTAGGGCTTCGGCAGACGAATGTACACGCCAAGACTATTGTCGCAGTGGAGCGTATTTGTGCAGAAACAAGGTTTACAGTAATCGGGTTGCGCTTGAAATGCCAGTTCACACGCGCGTTCACCCCTTTCCGTGGCATACAGTGGCGATGGTCATCTTCTGCCTGCGACGGCCGCCGGGTCACAACCCTTGCCTGTCATTTTTGTATGTAAAACGCAGAAAGATGAGGTGAGAAACACCCTTAGGGTCAGGGGCGTACCTAAAGGCTCAAGGGCCCGGGTGCAAAAGTTCAGCTCAGGGCCCCCCCTTCCCTTTCTCACCGCTTACCCATACCTAAATCATGCTGCATACAGCTGCAAAACGAATTTCCATACATGAATTAGCCCTATTAACGCGTTTCCTGCACTAGATGGAAATCACACGCCTGCGGGAGCCATCCCCACGGGAGACCCGCGCCTGAATGGAGCATGTCCGGATTTTTTCCTGCACACGGGACCCGCGCCTGCAGGAAAAAATGACATCCGCAGATATTTTACTACCTGCGGGTGTCTAATGCATCCCTATGGGGCGCGGATCCGCGTGCAGGAAAACCGCTGCGGATTTAAAATCCGAATTTGCCCGTGGACATGAGGCCTAAGGCGGATTTTAACTCTTCTCCTGCCCGCGGATCCGCATCCCCTAGGGATGCATTGATCTCCCGCGGGTAGATAAATACCCGCGGATGGTCAATAAAAGTGATTTTTTAAAAAATTGAGCATGAAAAAATCTGGACCGTGCTCCATTTTCATGCGGGAGACCAAAATCGGAATTTACTCACCTGCTCCAGATCTTCCCTTCGCCGCGGCTGGCTGTATAACATATCCAGTCGTGTGAGACCGGCCTTCGGTAGATCACTACCTTTTTATCACGTGACCAGGGACAGCTCAACGAGACCACCGATTACTGCTCCAGGCTCTCGGTGACCTTTGTTAGCCGGGAGCACAGAGATTTAAAATTTTCCGGGCTCCCCAGCTGCTGCGCATGTGTCTGGCATTTTAAGGCAGGTTCATGCGCAGAAGCCGGAGAAGGTCCACGGAGGAGGATCACATCGAGGTTCAAATACGGAGGCCTCCGGTAAGAATTTTCATCTCCTCTCACCGATCAAAGAGGGGAGGTTAAACTTCAACTTTTTCTTAACTTTTACATGATCGCCGTTATCCAACCGAGGATAAGGATCCCATCGGGGGACATCGCCGGAGGCCTTAGGGAAGAATTTTCACCTTCCCTTACGGATTGGATTCGTGACAGGAGGTGAAGCTGTAACTCTTTTACTTTTACATGATCGCCGTTATCCATTGGCTAATGGCAATCACGTGACTGGGGACCACGTACTGCGGCCCACCATGAAATCTCCAGGCTCTCGGCTATGTTTGGTAGCCAGGAGCAGGGATATCTTAAATTACTCAGGCAATCTTCGGCTCTTGCATCGGCCAACGTTGACGACGGGCGCGTGCGCAGAAGCCGAGGTGAGGTCCAAGGGTAAATCCGGGGGCCTTAGGTATGTAATTGTATCTCCCCTCACGAATATGAGCGAAGATTACATTTTACCATTTTTTAACTTTCTGTTTACTTTTAAGGGTGACTGGTGGTCGTGCCAACAGCAGGGAGCATCCTATGGGATGCGGATCCGCGGGCAGGAGAAGAGTTAAAATCCGCCTTAGGCCTCATGTCCACGGGCAAATGCGGATTTTAAATCTGCAGCGTTTTTCCTGCACGCGGATCCGCGCCCCATAGGGATGCATTAGACACCCGCAGGTAGTAAAATATCTGCGGATGTCATTTTTTCCTGCAGGCGCGGGTCCCGTGTGCAGGAAAAAATCCGGCCATGCTCCATTCAGGCGCGGGTCTCCCGCGGGGATGGCTCCCGCAGGCTTCTATTGAGGCCTATGGAAGCCGTCCGGATCCGCAGGAGACCCGCGCCTGAATTAAACTCACCTGCTCCGGGCAATGCAGGTCTTCCTTCCTTCGCGGCCGGAAACTTCTTTCTTCGGCCCGGCGGATGTGACCGGCGCATGCGAACGGCACGCAGCCGACATGCCAAGCACATCCGCTGGGCTGAAGAAAGAAGTTCCGTTCGTGATGGAAGGAAGACACGCACGGACCGCTGCAGGTGAGTTTATTCCTATTTCTTAGCATCATGTCCGCGGGGCAGGCGGGACCAGCTACGGATTCTCCATGGAGAATCCGTAGCGGGCCTGATTTTCCCCGTGGCCCTGGGGCCTTAGGCCTCATGTCCACGGGGAAAATCATGCCCGCCGCAGATTCTTCATGCAGAATCCCGCAGCGGCTCCCTCCTTTCCCGCGGTCATGACGCTGCGCTATTTGCAATGGGAAGAGGTGGGGGCGGGGCTAAGTTCCGAGAATTAGCCCCGCCCCCGTCCCACCTCTCCCCATTACAAATAGTGCAGAGGGGCGGAGAGGAGGCAGAGAGGGGGACAGGAGCTCAGTTCCTGCTCCTGGCTCTTCCCCCCCCCCCTTCCCCTGCACACGAGGACAACGTATATCTGTGCATGGGGGAAGAGGGGAGAAAAAAAAACCCGCAGCTTTATGCCTCTTTCATACAAGCGTTGCATTCACCCGCACCCGGCTTAGGTAGTTAACCATGTGCTGCCTGCTTCCTGGAGGAGAACCCCTCTGTCTGCTGGGAGTCCCCCAAACTATTGCAGATTTACATGCAGTTCAACCAACATCCCTCCATCTGTAACCTGCATTCGCCCGCAGTTAACTCCTTCATGACTGACCTGGTTTAAGCACTAATGAGCATAGGCCAGTGATGGCGAACCTTTTAGAGATCGAGTGCCCAAACCGCAACCTAAAACCCACTTATTTATCACAAAGTGCCAACACGTCGGGGGCGGGGTTTATCACGGCGTATGATTTTACCCCCGTCGTTCCAAAAAGGACCAGCCGCTTCAAAATTGACAGCATGCAGATTTTGACTGCTTTTAGATGCGGAAATGTTGCAGAACGTCCTCAGCGGAAATTTCTGTGGAAAATTCTGCAGCATTTCCGCATCCAAAAAGTAGTCAAAATTTGCACCCTATTTTGAAACAGCCCTGCCCATTTCCGCCACATGTAAACATACCCCAGCGGTAATAGTGACCCACCCCCAGCAGCCCCAGCAGTAATAGTGACCCTTGCATCACAGCGGCCCCAGCGGTAATAGTGACCTCCCACAGCGATAATAGTGACCCCGACCACACAGCAGCCCCAGCGGTAATAGTGACCCCCACCCTACAGCTGCCCCAGCGGTAATAGTGACCCCCCACAGCGATAATAGTGACCTCCACCACACAATAGCCCCAGCGGTAATAGTGACCCCCCACAGCGATAATAGTGAGCCCCACCACACAGCAGCCCCAGCGGTAATAGTGACCCCCACCCCCCAGCGGTAATAGTGACCCCTCCCCCCCCAGCACCCCCAGCGATAATAGGGAACCCCCACCCAGCAGTAATAGTGACCCCCACATCACAGCGGCCCCAGCGGTAATAGTGACCCCCACAGCGGCGATAGTGACCCCCCCCAGCGGGCCCCCAGTGCATTAGGGACACCCCCCAGCGGGCCCCCAGTGGAACAATGACACCCCCCAGCGCAACAATGACACCCCCCAGCGGCCCCCCAGTGCAACAATGACACCCCCCAGCGGCCGCCCAGTGCAACAATGACACCCCCCAGCGGCCCCCCAGTGCAACAATGACACCCCCCAGCGGCCCCCCAGTGCAACAATGACAACCCACAGCGGCCCCCCAGTGCAACAATGACACCCCACAGCGGCCCCCCAGTGCAACAATGACACCCCACAGCGGCCCCCCAGTGCAACAATGACACCCCACAGTGGCCCCAAAGTGCAGTAGTGACACCCCACAGCGGCCCCCCAGTGCAGTAGCGACACCCCACAGCGGCCCCCCCAGTGCAGTAGCGACACCCGCCAGCGGCCCCCCGAGTGCAGTAGCGACACCCGCCAGCGGCCCCCCAGTGCAGTAGCGACACCCGCCAGTGGCCCCCCAGTGCAATAGTGACACCCCCCCAGCGGCCCCCCAGTGCAATAGCGACACCCCCCCCCCAGCGGCCCCCCAGTGCAATAGCGACACCCCCCCCCAGCGCAATAGCGACACCCCCCCCCAGCGGCCCCCCAGTGCAATAGTGACACCCCCCCCAGCGCAATAGTGACACCCCCCCCAGCGGCCCCCCAGTGCAATAGTGACACCCCCCCCCACCTCGCAGCGGCCCCCCAGTGCAATAGTGACACCCTCCCCCAGCGGCCCTCCACTGCAATAGTGACACACCCTCCCCCAGCGGCCCCCCACTGCAATAGTGACACCCCCCCCAGCGCAATAGTGTCACCCCCCCCCCCCAGCGGCCCCCCAGTGCAATAGTGACACCCTCCCCCAGCGGCCCCCCACTGCAATAGTGACACACCCTCCCCCAGCGGCCCCCCACTGCAATAGTGACACACACCCCCCCAGCGCTATAGTGTCACCCCCCCAGCGGCCCCCCAGTCCAATAGTGACACCCTCCCCCAGCGGCCCCCCACTGCAATAGTGACACCCCCCCCCAGCGGCCCCCCAGCGCAATATTGACACCCCCCCAGCGGCTCCCCAGTGCAATAGTGACGGCTCCCCAGTGCAATAGTGACACCCCCCCAGTGCAATAGTGACACCCCCCCCCCCAGTGCATATACCCGGCCCTTGAGCTGAGGGGGCCCGGGGGATCGACGCTGTCGGCCGCATGATGGCTGAGGAGAGAGGAGAGAGAAGAGAGGAGAGAGAAGAGAGGAGAGAGAAGAGAGGAGAGAGAAGAGAGGAGAGAGAAGAGAGACGGGAGGCAGCGCCGCAGGTCCGCAAGAGCAGAGGGGAGGGCTGTTACACGTGGAGCCGGCAGCTAATTACAGGCTGCAGACTCCCACGGCGCGGCCCTCCAACTGATAGACTGCAGCTGTGACCACTCACAGCTGCAGTCTATCAGTCTCTGCCGGCTAGCGATTACCAGGGGGAGGGGCTACTGCGGCTCTACTCACCTCCGGAGCGCTGTATGCACAGGACCTGTGGCTGCAGATCACATGACCAGGCTCTGGTCATGTGATCAAAAGACGGGGAACTTTCCATTACAGGCTGCCCAGAGACTGCTGCAGAGGTGAGTAGAGAAGGAATTATAATTATATATGTATAGCTGGTATAAGTTATATCAGCTGTATATATATAATTATACACAGGTTACACACACACACACACACACACACACACACACACACACACACACACATATAAACATATACACATACACATACACATACACACACACACACACACACGGCTCTCACCCTGCAGCTGCTCCTCCTCAGCCATGCTCTCCTTGCTGCAGAGATCATGTTCTCTGCACTCCCCTTCCCTCCTCCGCAGCTGTTGTCAGTCTGCTATCGGCACTCCTCTATTACTGTCTGCATTAGACAGAACAAGCCGAGAGCAGACTGCCTACTGACAGCAGCACAGAGGAGTGAGGGAAGTTACTGCATAGGCGGCGGGCCGGATTCGGCCCGCGGGCATTGTTTGACACCTGTGCTCTAGATCATACAAACTTCTAGGCTGTGGGAGTTGCCGTCCTAAATGCGCAGACCGGTGCCAGCGGCCGGCGAGTGACGTTTCTGTGCGGGGCTCTGCGATCCCCGCACAGAAATAGAGCATGCCGCGGTTTGTTTTCCACGTGTGATTTCGCGCGGACAAACCGCGGCCGTCTGCCTAGGATTGCGTTTTCTAACGCAATCCTATGGCAGCTTCCATGGGTGGAAATTCTGTGGGAAATCCGGCAGCGGAATTTCCGCCCGTGTGCATGGGGCCTAAGGCTGCTCTAAGACGTGCATTCAGAAAACACAGCTTAAAATCGTGGGTTTTTTACCTCAATTTTTAGCAGCACTTTTGAACGCATGGTAAAGCGGTTTTAATGCACCCCACAATTGTGATGGGTGGGGAGGTGCGTTAGAAAACGCAAATACAGGACAGAGTGCTTAAAAATCACCGCTTCCGAGCTCACGTCTGAGTAATCGCATTCAAATCAATGGAAGCAGTATACCGCAATAAAAAGCACCAAGGGGCTAGATCATGTTTGTAAATTAGCACGGTTTAGGTATAGGTACGGGTACAGATGGAGGGGGGCCCAGCTGAACTTTTGCACCCGGGCCCCTTAGGCTTTATGAGCAACCAGTTTTTCAGTCTTTATTTTTGTGCATTCCTGGGATCACTTTGTTTTTTAAAATCTCCCATGTAATCCTATGGAGGCTGCGTTTTATCGCATCACAAGGCGACAAATATGCGCTGCAATGTTAACATTGGAAAGTCCTACCGACTTGCGCGTTAAACAAAAACATGCGGTTTTTAATGTGCGCGGCAGCGATGCGATTTAATCCTCTAAAAAAAAGCATCGCTGGTGATGGTCACGGCCGTATATTGGGACAAAACTAAGCCTAAGATTTCTGTGGTTTCGTTTTCACCAGCAGTATTCTCTCCCGTTAATACTTGACCGAGAAAATATAGGACCTCCCCTATGAATACTATGTGCGTGAAAGATCAGGCGGCCGCCATATTACCACCATTTATTTTGTTTCTTACAGTTGCTCCTACAGCGGTGTGTGTGTGTTTGTTTATGTATGTGTATATATTTTACACACATACACACATCGCAATGCATTGTTCTTACAAGGCGCACTGCACTGCCAGACACACTCGCATATTTGCCATGCGAGATATTGGTTTGAGTTTCTCGGGCTGATAAAGTGCTCACTTGTGTAAAATCAGCCACAGAGAATGAATTTAACATCACCAAAGACATAAAGCTATACATTGCCCTCTATTGTCAGCATGCTGTTATCCTGACCCCCAAGTGTCAATGCATAATGCATCCCAAGTGGCAGCTTGCCCACCCATATCACGTCTTGTATCCAAGCTAGAGGCGATACAACAGGGTCTGTTTCACATTTTGTATCCAAGCTAGAGGTAGTACAACTTTAACTTTTTTCCTTCTGCTTTGCTCAGATTCATTCAAATACTGTGGGTCAAAATACGCAGCACAGCCCTAGAGGAATTCGTTAAGGGGTCTAGTTTTTTAAACAGGGTCATTTGTGGGGGTTCTCCAAAGTGCTCAAGGGCTCCACAAGTGAGCAATGGGACCTAAAACACTTTCATGCAAAATAACTGTTCACAAAGCCACCGGCTGCTCCTTTCGGTTTGGGCCCCATTGTGCATACGGACACAAGATTAGGGCCACAATGGGTATATCTCTGAACACGGGACATACAGGGGGTCTCCATTTTGGGGTGCCAATCCTCATCTTCATGTGCAATATAGAAAAAAAGCCCATCATTAAAATTAAAATGACATATTTGCAAAAATATGAAATTTAATTTCTTCCCCTCCAAATTGCATTAATTCTTGACAAAACCTGTGGGGTAAAAATCCTCCTGACCCCCTCAGTGAATACATTAAGGGGTGTAGTTTATAAAATGGGGTCATTTGTGGGGGGATCTATCATTTGGACACCCATGAGACTTTGCAATCTTGGCTTGGTGCAGGAAAAAAAAGTGTTCCTCAAAATGTTAAAAATCAATGTAAAATTTGTACGTCTCCTAAATTGTTAAAAAAAACCTGAAGTTTTTCTAATGTGCGTCCAGAATAAAGTAAACAGATGGAAATATATATCTTATCAAAGATTTGTACAGTATGTTTGCACATGTTTGAGATATTGTGGCTGAAAATAAATTACATTTTTATAAATTTTTTCTCAATTTTGACGCTTTTAATAAATATACACTAATTTTATCAGACTATTTTCACCACCTAAATGAAGTACAACATGTGGCAAAAAAACAATATCAGAATCACTTGGATATGCAGAGCCTTTAGGCCTCATGTCCACGGGGAAAAGAAGAATTAAAATCCGCAGCGGATCACCCGCACGCGGATCCGCACCCCATAGGGATGCATTGACCACCCGCGGGTAGATAAATACCCGCGGATGGTCAATAAAAGTGAATTAAGAAAAATGTGGAGCATGAAAAAAAAAATGGACATGCTCCATTTAGGTGCGGGTCTCCCGCAGGCTTCTATTGAAGCCTATGGAAGCCGTCCGGATCCGCGGGAGACCTAAAATAAGAATAACTTACCCGTAGCGGACCGGGCAGATCTTCTCTTCTTTGCGGCCCGATCTTCTTTCTTCGGCCCGGCAGATGTGCCCGGCGCACGCACGCGGCACGCCTATAACAGTTTGTCTCCTCACCAACCATATGTATCAGTGTTATGGTGGATGGTCTATATTGCATCTATTACTCCTAGTTCTAGCTGGTTGTCATCCCTTTGATGACTGTCAGGATCCAACAACCCCCCCCCCTCCCACCCATCAGGATCCACCAGCCCCCCCACCCATCAGGATCCAACAGCGCCCCACCCATCAGGATCCAGCGGCCCCCCACCCATCAGGATCCAGCGGCCCCCCACCCATCAGGATCCAGCGGCCCCCCACCCATCCTTCCACAAGACTAGATTGGAGCGGCTCCTCTCTTCAGTAGCTCCACTCTAGCCACTTCACTGATCTGCTAGCTAGAATGTATTGGCTGGCGGTAGGATCTCCCAGCAGCCAATACACTCCAGACGCACCATCCAATCAGTGAGCGGGGGCGGGGCTAGTGAGCGGCAGCTCTGGGGAGGACGCAGCAGTTCTGAACTCACGATATTTTTGTGTCTTAGTGAACTGAATATGGCCACCACCACAACTTGCCTCCAGCTTTCCTAGTCTTCTGCACAACATCATTACATGTCTACACCACTTTGTTTTCAGAAGCCGAGGCAAGTGGTGTGACGACTACCGAGCGAGGCTCTGTTCGTGTCAGCGGTAGGGGGCTCCATGATGGTCATCAGGTTACCAACAGTTCTGTCACCCAGCTTTCCTAGTCCCTGAATGGCCAGTCAGCCTCCTTTTGTCATATCACTGTAGGGCAGTGACTCCCACCTCCAGTCCTCGGGACCCCACAGGTCATGTTTTCAGGACTTCCTCAGTGTTGTACAGGTGATGTAATTATCATCGGTACCTCAGACATTGCCACAGGTGTTCTTACTATACGAGATCCTGTACATGACCTGTTGGGGGCGCTGAGGGGCGGAGGTGGGGAGCACTGCTCTAGAGGGTTCTAGGAAAGCTGGGAGATCCATTGTGTTGGCATTAGGTTAGCTGAACCCCCAGCGATCCGCTGTAATCCAAGGAAGATCTGGCAGTAAGGCTAATGTCACACAGTGAGTGCGATACCAGGCCGTGAATCGCGGCCCGTTTTCGCGCTCGCTAACGTACGATTTTTCTGTGGATGTGAGTCATTTTTGTAATAAAACTGCCTCCCCTCCCTCCCGCTGCGGCTGTCCGCTCCTAGCACGCGGTGCGATGCTGCCGCCAGCCCCATTAAAACAATGGGTGATGCAAGGCCCCGCCCAAAGATAGAACGAGCCGCGGTTCATATACGTGCAATATTTGCTCTGCCACGTGAAAAAGGCCGAAGTGTTCAATTCCCCTGCAACGCCCCCGCAGGAGAAATTAAGTATTACGCCGTCCTTCTGCCATATGATGAACAGACATGTTGGCTGCACCATATGGTAAACTGGAGTCGGGTAATAGTGAAACGCTCAAACGTGGGAATACAACCGTTTATGTTCCATCTGAATATTGGCGCATTTACGGTTGGCGTTCGGAGGCAGAACACGTCTTAAGCAGGATTTTCACACAATGAACACAGAAACAGCAAACCTGCTGTGAAGTCGAGGAGCGTCCGACACGTTCGCAGCAATACTTACAAATCTGCCGCAGGACACCGACAGCGGAGATTATTAGCACCACGTGGTCCAGCAAGCTACAAACATGGCCTAAATGTTAGGAGGCTCGTATATATTAGGGAGTCCCCTAATACTCAGGCCGCGTTTACATGAGCGACAAAGTCACACTGCGACAAATCACGTGTTTGTTCGGCCTATGCTTTCCAATGGGGCAATTCACATGTTTTGGAGGGTGCGACATCCCGATATGCCCGCGACTCGTGAGGTTTCGTGGCCCATGTTATCCTATGGAGCCTTCCTCTCTGTTGCATCGCATGAAAGCGTAATTTTTGTGCGGTGCGATGCAACTTTGACAGGAGGAAATCCTATCATCACAGCCATAACCTAAGGCCTATATATATACACACACATCACCTAGGAGCGCTGCCCGGCGCTGCTGCAGCTTCCTCCCAGTATATATATATATATATATATATATATATATATATATATATATATATATATACACACACACACACTGGGAGCTGTCCAAATCCGCAGCTATGGTTGTGGTTTACACGGAGAGACGACAAGGAGCCGTTCATGTTTAGCCCATGTAAAGGACGCCATCAGCCAACAAATGAGCATTTCCTCGTTAGTCCGCTCATCGCTGCCATGTTCACACGAGGTAATGAGCGGGCACCAGTCAGTGGCCACGAACCTTCGGCCACTGCAGATATTGGCGCGGACTTCCCTTTTACGGGAACCCGTGGCCAGCTGTTAGCCCAGTAAACCAATCCCACGGGTACAATGGTGTCGCATCTGTAAGAAGTCCCCGCGCCGCACGCAAATGGCGCAGAGCGGTGCAGTTGGGGCCGCACCGTCTCCGCTAGGTGCTGTTATACACCCGCCCCTCCAGCCTCCTGTGCGACGACAGCCACGCATGAAGACTTGGCCTGCGCTGTGCAGCTGCTTCTGTTGTGCACATAAACCTCTCCATTTATGACCCCACCAGTCCCAGCGAAGACTAGAGAGCCCCCCCCCAATTACCCACAATGCCCCAGCGGAGACTATGGCCCCGCCCATTACCCACAATGCCCTGGTTAAAGCAGCTGTAAACACTAATGCCCACTAGAGATATGATGGCCTCACCTGCTGGATGTGCAGCTCTGCCTGCAGGAACTGAAGCCCGGCCACCGCACCCACCCCAGAAGACATGGAGTTCAGAACTGCTGCGTCCTCCCCAGAGCTGCCGCTCACTAGCCCTGCTCCCCGCTCACTGATTGGATGGTGCGTCTGGAGTGTAGTGGCTGCTGGGAGATCCTACCACTAGCCAATACATTCTATCCAGCAGATCAGTGAAGTGGCTAGAGTGGAGCTACTGAAGAGAGGAGCATTTTAGTATTCCCTAAAATAACGTAAACTGCGTTTTATGTCCGACGGCGGGGGTAATTACAGAGGCTGGTTGGGATGGGCACATGGGGCAAGAAAACCAGGTTTCCCCCCTCCTCTAATGCTTTTTGGGGTATTTCTTGACCTCAGCGACGGGTATGGGTTGTAAAAAGTGGCGCTCTGTGAAGCTGGCCATTCAGGAACTAGGAAAGCTGGGTGACAGAACATGTTGGTAACCTGATGACCATCATGGAGCTCCCTACCAGTGACACGAACAGAGCCTCGCTCGGTAGTCGTCACCCCACTTGCCTCGGCTCCTGAAAACAAAGTGGTGTAGACATGTAATGATGTTGTGCAGAAGACTAGGAAAGCTGGAGGCAAGTTGTGGTGGCGGCCATATTCAGTTCACTTAGATACAAAAATATCGGATTAGTCATCTTAGTGACTTGGCGGAAGATGATGATTGGGATTTGTTCCCGCCAGGAACTTTTGTTCTAAAAGGAAGAATCCCATGGCCCCTTCAGCAGCACTCTGCGCTCTCACACTAACCTGCTATAGTGTGAGTGCAGAGCGCTGCTGAAGGGGCAGCTTTAAAATCCACCCCACAGGTCAATTTAAACTGTAGATTGTTTTTCCGCATTATATGGATGAGATTTCTTTAAACGTGTGACTACTTCTCCATTCACTTCTGTGGAGCTGACGGAGATGGTCAAGCACAGAGCTCCCATGAACGGCGGAGTCGTAGTCATGCAATGAGACTAGTGCTACGCGACCAAGATTGCTGTATAGCCCTGCGACCTCACACTCTCGGGCCGGCTTCACACCACCGGTTTCCTATTGTTCAATCCGCAGTCGTCGTCCACACGGAGGATCCGCAGCAAATCACACGCATTGAAAGATACATACTACTGCTACTTCGTTCACTCTCGCGGTCATCCGCATTGCAGATTCTGCAGGAACGCAGGGTCACCGTCTGGGTTAACGGCCAGATTCCGCAGTGGTATCCCGCATTCGGAATGTGAAGCGGTCGTGTGCAACCAGCCTTACTGAAGACAATGGAGTTGCGATACAACTCACAAGTAGCTGCGACCAATATATTGCAAAAATCCAACCTCGTAGCGGAAGATAGCGTGAAAAAACGCTTCCCCGCCTACCGCCGCGCGTCATATGACGCGGCCGGCGCGTCACGTGACACGGCCGGCCGCGTCATGTGACGCGGTGGGCGTGTCACATGACGCGACGGCGGTGGGCAGGGAAGCGTCTTCACGCGATCTTCCGCTGGTAAGTATGGGGTCTCTGGGGGGCGCCGTGACGGGCTTCTCTGCGTAATATTACGCGGCGGAGCCCGTCACGCTCGTGGGAAGGAGGCCTTAGGGGCCTCGTTGCTCTTTCTAATGGGCAAGGATTGGCTTTGTTTAGTGCTTTGAGAAAGGGATGAGAAGAGGTTCAGGTCCTGGTTATCTCTGTTTTGGCCACTAGATGGTGCTGTGGTGCATTGATATTTGAATTGCACTATACTTTAATGGAGCCTGCTGTCGGTCTGAGAGCTCCGGGGAGAGGACCTCCGTTCCCCCGCTGCACGTCAGAAATAGTGAGTACTGCTTTAAACTTTGCCTGGTGTTGATGTGCTGGGAGGATCACAGTATCCTCTCTTTTTTACTTTTCTGCTCTGGTCTGGCTAGTATGCCAAGCAGCCTGCTCGACTCAGGGGGGAGGGGGGGCGAGATGGCCGCTGCCTCACAGGGAGCTAGAGACTAGGTGCAGATCTTCCGGTGTGCCCGCCCGTGCTGATTGTCGGCTCTGGGGAGCAGGAGGGGGAAAACCACCAGCGTGGGGATTAGTCCAGCGGGGGATCACCCTGATGATTGTATGTGCCGCCGAGTTGCAGGTTGGTGGCCACGGCGGTATATTCAGAGGGAGGGAGCCGCGGCTGTGTATTTGCAAGGCGCTGCGGTGAGAGCGCGGGCACTGAGGGTGACAGAGCCTCCCCTCCAAGTCGGCAGGGGTTACCTTGTGCCATAGTCCTCTGCTTGGGGCTCCGTGAGCGGTCCTCGCCGGGTGTTTCTGAGCGCGGTACTTGTCGGGTTAGGGCGCGGGCCGCTGTGCAGGGCCGCGGCTCTTCGGCTTCTTTTTGGCGGCTGGAGATCACCAGGTGAGCCTTGTCCGGGCCGGTTGTGGGTTCTGGTGGGTCCCCAGGTGCTGTGCTCTTGTCTGCCTCTGTTTGGGTCACTGATTTGACCCAGAAAAGGGCTGAAAAGGGAGATTCTGTGGAGGAGCAAAACAGCGTGCGACCTCTCTCCTTGCTTGCTAAGCCACGCCCCGGGCCATAGTGTTTTTACGTCCTCCCGAAGTGGGCTTTATTCTCTGAGGAAGTAAAAACATGTGTCCTGCAGAGAATAAAGCCCCTCGGGCACCTGGACGTGACAGCTCCATGCTGTCGGTGTCCGCAGCATGGAGCTGTCATCCCGGGCTGTTCGGACCCCCCCACCCCCGACATTGCGATCGGCGCTATGCAATGGATATGGATGCATTAGACACCTGCAGGTAGTAAAATACCTGCGGATGTCATTTTTCCCTGCAGGCGCGGGTCCCGCGTGCAGGAAAAAATCCGGACATGCTCCATTCAGGCGCGGGTCTCCCGCGGGGACGGCTCACCCTGGTTGAGAAGGCGTTGGGCGGGGCTATGCAAAGGTCTTCCGGCTCCCTCAGTGCATTGTGGGTGTGCCCGGAGTGCTGGCTGAGCGTGTTGCATCTGATACGTCCCCTATCTGGGGATCATATATTAAATGGATTTTTAGAACAGGGAGCTGGAAAAAGTGCTTGCTCTGTCCACTCCGCACATTGACCTGGTATTGCAGTACCTCCAGTACTGGTGCACCCCCTTTCCTACAGCAGTTTCCAAAAGCAGGAAAAAAAACTGATGAGCAAGAGGTGCAGCGCAGCTGCGGCTGCTAACAACCAAGCACTTAGATTTAGGCCTCATGTCCACGTGATACATGGCGGAAGTATCGCATGATACTTGTGCGACGGCTCGTGTTTTTGCGTGATGTCCTGTAGTTTTTATTTGTACCATTTTGGAGTTTATAAGACTTTATCGCTGTTTATTATAACTTTTTTTGGAGATAGGAATCGGTTACGTGCACACTTCCCATAGACTTGTACAGGGACCCTTGGTGCGCAAATGTGCACAAAAATAGAGCATGGTGAGGTTTTGCACGCATGCGAAATGTGTGAGTAAAGAGAATTCTGAAGGCATCCATTGAAACAAATATGTTTGTGTGAAGGGGCCCTTACTGTACTTTTGTTAGCACGAATCAAGCACATTTGCAAGCGCAAAAAAACACGCAACCATGCCGCCATTTATTGAAATGGGCTCTCTTGGAGCGTTAAGGATATGGGGGCGTGGTCAGACCATGATATTGTTCCAATATCCGCCTGTAAAACCCCCTCGAGGCCTGCCCGCGGCAGCAGGAACATATCTATCCTAGAATAAGATGCATGTGGCGCGGAGAGAAACGTGTAGTCCCTCTATGATCCATGCATGCACCTCCACACGTCGTATAATTCTTCTGAGTGTATGATTGGGACAATGGGTGACATGCCCCTGCCGCTCGCGGTGGAGTCCAAGGTAGGGTCCACCACTGAGTTTAGATCTCCTCCGATCACCAAATTCCCCTCTCGAATTTTAGCCACTTCGGAAAGAACATGTTTGAAGAATTTGGCCTGCCTTTTAAATGGGAAGTAGACATTTACTAGAGTGTAGGTGGTGGCGTTAATTACGCAGACTAATATTAGAAATCGCCCGCCTGGGTCCACGTATACGTTTTTTTGGGAAAATGTAACGTTCCGGCTAATGGCTATCATTACGCCTTTCTTTTTTTTCCCTTCATTTGATGCCAGGAAAATGTTTGGAAATTTAGGGTGGTTGCAGGGGGGGTGTTTATCTCTCAGGAAGTGTGTCTCTTGGGCGAGGAAGATGTCTGAGTGGGACTTAAGAGCCTGTCTCCAAAGCATGCTACGTTTATAGGGGCTGTTCAGGCCTTTTACATTTAGGGATGTGATGCTAATGGGCATAACTGGTAGGTGGTTTATACGCTGGGGAGTCGTTGTGTTTTTTCATATTAAGTATGGTGGGGGGGGGTAGGGAAGTGGCCTCCTACTGAACCTTTTATAACTATATTTGACATAAGGAAAAAAAACATCATTAACAGTTAACAAAATCAAAATATTGTTCATCCAGCGCCTATCTGCACTGGATGAATGAACCTTAGGTAGGGGTGGCATTTTAAACCATCCACTTTAGGCTCCGTAAAGGAGAAATATAACTATGGGTTCAAGACCCTTTACAACATCAATTTATGCGTGTCTGCCATGCTTATCTGATGTTTTCCAGTCTTGTTCGATTCTTGTAGGAGATTCTACCGCCGTCCTCAGAGGTTTCTGAAGGATAGGGATCCCCCATTGTTTCAGGAACGAGACGCCTTCTTCTGGTGAGGTGGCAACCTGGATGGTTCCATTTTTTGAGATCAGTAGTTTGGTTGGGAATCCCCATCTATACTTGATGTGCGCCTCTCGTAGTGCTGCTGTAACTTCTGTAAACTTTCTCCGAGACTGCAGAGTGGCGGCTGAAAGATCTGGAAATATTTGTATGTCTTCATATGGAGTCGGTAGTGTGCCTCTACGCCTTCCAACTGCCAAGACTTCCTCTTTTATTTTATGGAAGTGTATTCTTGCTAAGATTTCTCTGGGGGCTGACTCAGGGACAGAGCGTGCTTTTGGAATTCTGTGGGCTCTGTCAACTGCATATTCGATCTCGGGAAGGTCCGGGAGGAGCGTTTGGAGTAATTTGAGTATATATTGTGGAATGTCAGGGGGGGTCACAGTCTCTGGAACTCCCCTAAATTTGAGATTGTTTCTTCTGGATCGGTCTTCCAAGTCTATGACCTTCTCTCTCAAATATGCGACTTCTTCCATACTGCCATGCGCATCTACCAACTCGTTGTGGGCTTTGGTAAATTCTCCCATTTTCCGTTCAAGGTGGTCAGTTCTGGTAGCTAGGTGGTCGATGTTAGATTGTAATTGACCAGAGAGGCTCTGTATATCTTTAGAAATGTCCTTTTGCAGCGAGATTAGCATAGTCTTCAGAGCGTTTATAGTTAAGGGGCTTTCAGAGTCGGGATAAGCTTGGAGATTGTTGATAGGATCTGTCTGCGGGGGAGTTTCTTGTGGATTGTTATTTTGGCTCTTTTTTGCCGCCGGTCCTTTTGGGGAGGGGGAGGCTGGTAGGGGGTCCTGAACATTCCTTTTCCCTCCGCTTCCAGGGGAGGTGTTGGGATTGGCTGGGGTAGGCGGGAGAGATCCTGTGGAGGAGTATGGAGACAGAGCCGCAGGGCTGTGGGTGTTGGGTATTTCTTCGGTTACGGGGATGTTTGAATGAGATGTGGCGGGTTTGTTTTTGTTGCTCTGTGTGCCAGGCGGGAAGTACTCTGAGAGTCTCCTGGGGGCCGTTGCTTTAATATGTCGCTTAACCATCCTGAATAGTTAATTCTTGGATATGCGCTGTGGATTGGTCGCTATTTGTTGTATAGTGGTCTACTGGGTGGCGTATTCTTTATGGAGGCGTTGGAAGGCGTAGTTGTTTGTTAAAAGTTCCTTTAGAAGCTCATTGATGTTGAGTGGTCCTGTTATGTGTTGCTGAGGAGCCTCATGTGGCGGGTGGAGTTAGAACATAGAGTCCTGCTATTCCATCTTGAGTGCCTTAGGTAGCGCTCCTGTAGAGTTTTGAAGATTTGTTAAGTGTGGCTTTGCCTGATAAGAGTCCTTTCTTTTTTTAGAACTATCAGTATTTGCTGAGAAGAAAGTGTTTGGGATTGAGGAGTCCGCTGGGTCGCACCGGGAATTTGATATTTGCGTCTGCGAGGCGCGCGATGTATTGCTTCCTTGGGTGTTGCGGGGGCTGGGACTTGCTTCCAGGCTATTTTGTAATGCTGAGGAGGCTATATAGTGTTTTTCTGTCAGTACCCTTTGGCACAGGGTCTGTCTTTGTGGGTTGCTGACAGTTTCTATATAGCAGTCTGGCTATGCAGATATTCCTCCACAGATCACTTGGCAGTAAGGTGGGGAGGTATTCTCCTTGTAGTTAACTGTGGGTCCCTCTTCTCAACACACTTAGGCCTCATGTCCACGGGGAAAATCAGATCCGCTGCAGATTCTCCATGTAGAATCTGCAGCGGGTCCCTCCTGCCCCGCGGACATGAGCGCTGAAAATGGGAATAAATGAGAATAAACTCACCTCCCATCCGCTCCGTTTCTTCTCTTCGCGGCGGCGTCATCTTCTCTCGTCGCGGCCGGATCTTCATTCTTCGGCTCGGCGGATGTGCATGATGACGTCGGTGACGTGCCTCGCGCATGCGCCGGGCCGAAGCAAAATGATCCGGCCGCGACTGAGAGAAGATGGCGCGGCGCCGAAGAGAAGAACCGGAGCGTGTAAGTAAAATATGATTTTTGTGTCCCGCGGATCCGGACGGCTTCCATAGGCTTCAATAGAAGCCCGCGGGAGCCGTCCCCGCGGGAGACCCGCATGAAAATGGAGCATGGTCCAGATTTTTTTCATGCTCCATTTTTTTTAAAATCACTTTTATTGACGATCCGCGGGTATTTATCTACCCGCGGGTGGTCAATGCATCCCTATGGGGTGCGGATCCGCGCGCGGGAGAAGAGTTAAAATCCGCTGCGGATTTTAATTCTTATTTTCCCCGTGGACATGAGGCCTTAGGCCTCCTTCCCACGAACGGATTTACGCCGCGTAAATCCGCGGCAAAAATCCGCTGCGTTGCCCCATGCTATTAGGTTCTATTGAACCTAATAGCACAATGCACACGATGCGTAATTCCACCGCGGAATTACGCACCGTGAAATCTCCCGTTGTCACCCGCAGCATGTTCTATTTGCTGCGGGTGTACGCGCTGACGGCTTCCGTTCACGCTATCTCCCGCTGCAACCAGCGGAAGATAGCGTGAAAAAACGCTTCCCCGCCTACCGCCGCGCGTCATGTGACGCGGTGGGCGTGTCACATGACGCGACGGCGGTGTGCAGGGAAGTGTCTTCACGCGATCTTCCGCTGGTAAGTATGGGGTCTCTGGGGGGCGCCGTGACGGGCTTCACTGCGTAATATTACGCGGCGGAGCCCGTCACGCTCGTGGGAAGGAGGCCTTAGGGGCCTCGTTGCTCTTTCTAATGGGCAAGGATTGGCTTTGTTTAGTGCTTTGAGAAAGGGATGAGAAGAGGTTCAGGTCCTGGTTATCTCTGTTTTGGCCACTAGATGGTGCTGTGGTGCATTGATATTTGAATTGCACTATACTTTAATGGAGCCTGCTGTCGGTCTGAGAGCTCCGGGGAGAGGACCTCCGTTCCCCCGCTGCACGTCAGAAATAGTGAGTACTGCTTTAAACTTTGCCTGGTGTTGATGTGCTGGGAGGATCACAGTATCCTCTCTTTTTTACTTTTCTGCTCTGGTCTGGCTAGTATGCCAAGCAGCCTGCTCGACTCAGGGGGGAGAGGGGGAGGGGGGGGCGAGATGGCCGCTGCCTCACAGGGAGCTAGAGACTAGGTGCAGATCTTCCGGTGTGCCCGCCCGTGCTGATTGTCGGCTCTGGGGAGCAGGAGGGGGAAAACCACCAGCGTGGGGATTAGTCCAGTGGGGGATCACCCTGATGATTGTATGTGCCGCCGAGTTGCAGGTTGGTGGCCACGGCGGTATATTCAGAGGGAGGGAACCGCGGCTGTGTATTTGCAAGGCGCTGTGGTGAGAGCGCGGGCACTGAGGGTGACAGAGCCTCCCCTCCAAGTCGGCAGGGGTTACCTTGTGCCATAGTCCTCTGCTTGGGGCTCCGTGAGCGGTCCTCGCCGGGTGTTTCTGAGCGCGGTACTTGTCGGGTTAGGGCGCGGGCCGCTGTGCAGGGCCACGGCTCTTCGGCTTCTTTTTGGCGGCTGGAGATCACCAGGTGAGCCTTGTCCGGGCCGGTTGTGGGTTCTGGTGGGTCCCCAGGTGCTGTGCTCTTGTCTGCCTCTGTTTGGGTCACTGATTTGACCCAGAAAAGGGCTGAAAAGGGAGATTCTGTGGAGGAGCAAAACAGCGTGCGACCTCTCTCCTTGCTTGCTAAGCCACGCCCCGGGCCATAGTGTTTTTACGTCCTCCCGAAGTGGGCTTTATTCTCTGAGGAAGTAAAAACATGTGTCCTGCAGAGAATAAAGCCCCTCGGGCTCTGGACGTGACAGCTCCATGCTGTCGGTGTCCGCAGCATGGAGCTGTCATCCCGGGCTGTTCGGACCCCCCCACCCCCGACATTGCGATCGGCGCTATGCAATGGATATGGATGCATTAGACACCTGCAGGTAGTAAAATACCTGCGGATGTCATTTTTCCCTGCAGGCGCGGGTCCCGCGTGCAGGAAAAAATCCGGACATGCTCCATTCAGGCGCGGGTCTCCCGCGGGGACGGCTCACCCTGGTTGAGAAGGCGTTGGGCGGGGCTATGCAAAGGTCTTCCGGCTCCCTCAGTGCATTGTGGGTGTGCCCGGAGTGCTGGCTGAGCGTGTTGCATCTGATACGTCCCCTATCTGGGGATCATATATTAAATGGATTTTTAGAACAGGGAGCTGGAAAAAGTGCTTGCTCTGTCCACTCCGCACATTGACCTGGTATTGCAGTACCTCCAGTACTGGTGCACCCCCTTTCCTACAGCAGTTTCCAAAAGCAGGAAAAAAAACTGATGAGCAAGAGGTGCAGCGCAGCTGCGGCTGCTAACAACCAAGCACTTAGATTTAGGCCTCATGTCCACGTGATACATGGCGGAAGTATCGCATGATACTTGTGCGACGGCTCGTGTTTTTGCGTGATGTCCTGTAGTTTTTATTTGTACCATTTTGGAGTTTATAAGACTTTATCGCTGTTTATTATAACTTTTTTTGGAGATAGGAATCGGTTACGTGCACACTTCCCATAGACTTGTACAGGGACCCTTGGTGCGCAAATGTGCACAAAAATAGAGCATGGTGAGGTTTTGCACGCATGCGAAATGTGTGAGTAAAGAGAATTCTGAAGGCATCCATTGAAACAAATATGTTTGTGTGAAGCGGCCCTTACTGTACTTTTGTTAGCACGAATCAAGCACATTTGCAAGCGCAAAAAAACACGCAACCATGCCGCCATTTATTGAAATGGGCTCTCTTGGAGCGTTAAGGATATGGGGGCGTGGTCAGACCATGATATTGTTCCAATATCCGCCTGTAAAACCCCCTCGAGGCCTGCCCGCGGCAGCAGGAACATATCTATCCTAGAATAAGATGCATGTGGCGCGGAGAGAAACGTGTAGTCCCTCTACGATCCATGCATGCACCTCCACACGTCGTATAATTCTTCTGAGTGTATGATTGGGACAATGGGTGACATGCCCCTGCCGCTCGCGGTGGAGTCCAAGGTAGGGTCCACCACTGAGTTTAGATCTCCTCCGATCACCAAATTCCCCTCTCGAATTTTAGCCACTTCGGAAAGAACATGTTTGAAGAATTTGGCCTGCCTTTTAAATGGGAAGTAGACATTTACTAGAGTGTAGGTGGTGGCGTTAATTACGCAGACTAATATTAGAAATCGCCCGCCTGGGTCCACGTATACGTTTTTTTGGGAAAATGTAACGTTCCGGCTAATGGCTATCATTACGCCTTTCTTTTTTTCCCCTTCATTTGATGCCAGGAAAATGTTTGGAAATTTAGGGTGGTTGCAGGGGGGGTGTTTATCTCTCAGGAAGTGTGTCTCTTGGGCGAGGAAGATGTCTGAGTGGGACTTAAGAGCCTGTCTCCAAAGCATGCTACGTTTATAGGGGCTGTTCAGGCCTTTTACATTTAGGGATGTGATGCTAATGGGCATAACTGGTAGGTGGTTTATACGCTGGGGAGTCGTTGTGTTTTTTCATATTAAGTATGGTGGGGGGGGGGGTAGGGAAGTGGCCTCCTACTGAACCTTTTATAACTATATTTGACATAAGGAAAAAAAACATCATTAACAGTTAACAAAATCAAAATATAGTTCATCCAGCGCCTATCTGCACTGGATGAATGAACCTTAGGTAGGGGTGGCATTTTAAACCATCCACTTTAGGCTCCGTAAAGGAGAAATATAACTATGGGTTCAAGACCCTTTACAACATCAATTTATGCGTGTCTGCCATGCTTATCTGATGTTTTCCAGTCTTGTTCGATTCTTGTAGGAGATTCTACCGCTGTCCTCAGAGGCTTCTGAAGGATAGGGATCCCCCATTGTTTCAGGAACGAGACGCCTTCTTCTGGCGAGGTGGCAACCTGGATGGTTCCATTTTTTGAGATCAGTAGTTTGGTTGGGAATCCCCATCTATACTTGATGTGCGCCTCTCGTAGTGCTGCTGTAACTTCTGTAAACTTTCTCCGAGACTGCAGAGTGGCGGCTGAAAGATCTGGAAATATTTGTATGTCTTCATATGGAGTCGGTAGTGTGCCTCTACGCCTTCCAACTGCCAAGACTTCCTCTTTTATTTTATGGAAGTGTATTCTTGCTAAGATTTCTCTGGGGGCTGACTCAGGGACAGAGCGTGCTTTTGGAATTCTGTGGGCTCTGTCAACTGCATATTCGATCTCGGGAAGGTCCGGGAGGAGCGTTTGGAGTAATTTGAGTATATATTGTGGAATGTCAGGGGGGGTCACAGTCTCTGGAACTCCCCTAAATTTGAGATTGTTTCTTCTGGATCGGTCTTCCAAGTCTATGACCTTCTCTCTCAAATATGCGACTTCTTCCATACTGCCATGCGCATCTACCAACTCGTTGTGGGCTTTGGTAAATTCTCCCATTTTCCGTTCAAGGTGGTCAGTTCTGGTAGCTAGGTGGTCGATGTTAGATTGTAATTGACCAGAGAGGCTCTGTATATCTTTAGAAATGTCCTTTTGCAGCGAGATTAGCATAGTCTTCAGAGCGTTTATAGTTAAGGGGCTTTCAGAGTCGGGATAAGCTTGGAGATTGTTGATAGGATCTGTCTGCGGGGGAGTTTCTTGTGGATTGTTATTTTGGCTCTTTTTTGCCGCCGGTCCTTTTGGGGAGGGGGAGGCTGGTAGGGGGTCCTGAACATTCCTTTTCCCTCCGCTTCCAGGGGAGGTGTTGGGATTGGCTGGGGTAGGCGGGAGAGATCCTGTGGAGGAGTATGGAGACAGAGCCGCAGGGCTGTGGGTGTTGCGTATTTCTTCGGTTACGGGGATGTTTGAATGAGATGTGGCGGGTTTGTTTTTGTTGCTCTGTGTGCCAGGCGGGAAGTACTCTGAGAGTCTCCTGGGGGCCGTTGCTTTAATACGTCGCTTAACCATCCTGAATAGTTAATTCTTGGATATGCGCTGTGGATTGGTCGCTATTTGTTGTATAGTGGTCTACTGGGTGGCGTATTCTTTATGGAGGCGTTGGAAGGCGTAGTTGTTTGTTAAAAGTTCCTTTAGAAGCTCATTGATGTTGAGTGGTCCTGTTATGTGTTGCTGAGGAGCCTCATGTGGCGGGTGGAGTTAGAACATAGAGTCCTGCTATTCCATCTTGAGTGCCTTAGGTAGCGCTCCTGTAGAGTTTTGAAGATTTGTTAAGTGTGGCTTTGCCTGATAAGAGTCCTTTCTTTTTTGAGAACTATCAGTATTTGCTGAGAAGAAAGTGTTTGGGATTGAGGAGTCCGCTGGGTCGCACCGGGAATTTGATATTTGCGTCTGCGAGGCGCGCGATGTATTGCTTCCTTGGGTGTTGCGGGGGCTGGGACTTGCTTCCAGGCTATTTTGTAATGCTGAGGAGGCTATATAGTGTTTTTCTGTCAGTACCCTTTGGCACAGGGTCTGTCTTTGTGGGTTGCTGACAGTTTCTATATAGCAGTCTGGCTATGCAGATATTCCTCCACAGATCACTTGGCAGTAAGGTGGGGAGGTATTCTCCTTGTAGTTAACTGTGGGTCCCTCTTCTCAACACACTTAGGCCTCATGTCCACGGGGAAAATCAGATCCGCTGCAGATTCTCCATGTAGAATCTGCAGCGGGTCCCTCCTGCCCCGCGGACATGAGCGCTGAAAATGGGAATAAATGAGAATAAACTCACCTCCCATCCGCTCCGTTTCTTCTCTTCGCGGCGGCGTCATCTTCTCTCGTCGCGGCCGGATCTTCATTCTTCGGCTCGGCGGATGTGCATGATGACGTCGGTGACGTGCCTCGCGCATGCGCCGGGCCGAAGCAAAATGATCCGGCCGCGACTGAGAGAAGATGGCGCGGCGCCGAAGAGAAGAACCGGAGCGTGTAAGTAAAATATGATTTTTGTGTCCCGCGGATCCGGACGGCTTCCATAGGCTTCAATAGAAGCCCGCGGGAGCCGTCCCCGCGGGAGACCCGCATGAAAATGGAGCATGGTCCAGATTTTTTTCATGCTCCATTTTTTTAAAAATCACTTTTATTGACGATCCGCGGGTATTTATCTACCCGCGGGTGGTCAATGCATCCCTATGGGGTGCGGATCCGCGCGCGGGAGAAGAGTTAAAATCCGCTGCGGATTTTAATTCTTATTTTCCCCGTGGACATGAGGCCTTAGGCCTCCTTCCCACGAACGGATTTACGCCGCGTAAATCCGCGGCAAAAATCCGCTGCGTTGCCCCATGCTATTAGGTTCTATTGAACCTAATAGCACAATGCACACGATGCGTAATTCCACCGCGGAATTACGCACCGTGAAATCTCCCGTTGTCACCCGCAGCATGTTCTATTTGCTGCGGGTGTACGCGCTGACGGCTTCCGTTCACGCTATCTCCCGCTGCAACCAGCGGAAGATAGCGTGAAAAAACGCTTCCCCGCCTATCGCCGCGCGTCATATGACGCGGCCGGCGCGTCACGTGACACGGCCGGCCGCGTCATGTGACGCGGTGGGCGTGTCACATGACGCGACGGCGGTGTGCAGGGAAGTGTCTTCACGCGATCTTCCGCTGGTAAGTATGGGGTCTCTGGGGGGCGCCGTGACGGGCTTCACTGCGTAATATTACGCGGCGGAGCCCGTCACGCTCGTGGGAAGGAGGCCTTAGGGGCCTCGTTGCTCTTTCTAATGGGCAAGGATTGGCTTTGTTTAGTGCTTTGAGAAAGGGATGAGAAGAGGTTCAGGTCCTGGTTATCTCTGTTTTGGCCACTAGATGGTGCTGTGGTGCATTGATATTTGAATTGCACTACACTTTAATGGAGCCTGCTGTCGGTCTGAGAGCTCCGGGGAGAGGACCTCCGTTCCCCCGCTGCACGTCAGAAATAGTGAGTACTGCTTTAAACTTTGCCTGGTGTTGATGTGCTGGGAGGATCACAGTATCCTCTCTTTTTTACTTTTCTGCTCTGGTCTGGCTAGTATGCCAAGCAGCCTGCTCGACTCAGGGGGGAGGGGGGGCGAGATGGCCGCTGCCTCACAGGGAGCTAGAGACTAGGTGCAGATCTTCCGGTGTGCCCGCCCGTGCTGATTGTCGGCTCTGGGGAGCAGGAGGGGGAAAACCACCAGCGTGGGGATTAGTCCAGCGGGGGATCACCCTGATGATTGTATGTGCCGCCGAGTTGCAGGTTGGTGGCCACGGCGGTATATTCAGAGGGAGGGAGCCGCGGCTGTGTATTTGCAAGGCGCTGCGGTGAGAGCGCGGGCACTGAGGGTGACAGAGCCTCCCCTCCAAGTCGGCAGGGGTTACCTTGTGCCATAGTCCTCTGCTTGGGGCTCCGTGAGCGGTCCTCGCCGGGTGTTTCTGAGCGCGGTACTTGTCGGGTTAGGGCGCGGGCCGCTGTGCAGGGCCGCGGCTCTTCGGCTTCTTTTTGGCAGCTGGAGATCACCAGGTGAGCCTTGTCCGGGCCGGTTGTGGGTTCTGGTGGGTCCCCAGGTGCTGTGCTCTTGTCTGCCTCTGTTTGGGTCACTGATTTGACCCAGAAAAGGGCTGAAAAGGGAGATTCTGTGGAGAAGCAAAACAGCGTGCGACCTCTCTCCTTGCTTGCTAAGCCACGCCCTGGGCCATAGTGTTTTTACGTCCTCCCGAAGTGGGCTTTATTCTCTGAGGAAGTAAAAACATGTGTCCTGCAGAGAATAAAGCCCCTCGGGCTCTGGACGTGACAGCTCCATGCTGTCGGTGTCCGCAGCATGGAGCTGTCATCCCGGGCTGTTCGGACCCCCCCACCCCCGACATTGCGATCGGCGCTATGCAATGGATATGGATGCATTAGACACCTGCAGGTAGTAAAATACCTGCGGATGTCATTTTTCCCTGCAGGCGCGGGTCCCGGGTGCAGGAAAAAATCCGGACATGCTCCATTCAGGCGCGGGTCTCCCGCGGGGACGGCTCACCCTGGTTGAGAAGGCGTTGGGCGGGGCTATGCAAAGGTCTTCCGGCTCCCTCAGTGCATTGTGGGTGTGCCCGGAGTGCTGGCTGAGCGTGTTGCATCTGATACGTCCCCTATCTGGGGATCATATATTAAATGGATTTTTAGAACAGGGAGCTGGAAAAAGTGCTTGCTCTGTCCACTCCGCACATTGACCTGGTATTGCAGTACCTCCAGTACTGGTGCACCCCCTTTCCTACAGCAGTTTCCAAAAGCGGGAAAAAAAACTGATGAGCAAGAGGTGCAGCGCAGCTGCGGCTGCTAACAACCAAGCACTTAGATTTAGGCCTCATGTCCACGTGATACATGGCGGAAGTATCGCATGATACTTGTGCGACGGCTCGTGTTTTTGCGTGATGTCCTGTAGTTTTTATTTGTACCATTTTGGAGTTTATAAGACTTTATCGCTGTTTATTATAACTTTTTTTGGAGATAGGAATCGGTTACGTGCACACTTCCCATAGACTTGTACAGGGACCCTTGGTGCGCAAATGTGCACAAAAATAGAGCATGGTGAGGTTTTGTACGCATGCGAAATGTGTGAGTAAAGAGAATTCTGAAGGCATCCATTGAAACAAATATGTTTGTGTGAAGCGGCCCTTACTGTACTTTTGTTAGCACGAATCAAGCACATTTGCAAGCGCAAAAAAACACGCAACCATGCCGCCATTTATTGAAATGGGCTCTCTTGGAGCGTTAAGGATATGGGGGCGTGGTCAGACCATGATATTGTTCCAATATCCGCCTGTAAAACCCCCTCGAGGCCTGCCCGCGGCAGCAGGAACATATCTATCCTAGAATAAGATGCATGTGGCGCGGAGAGAAACGTGTAGTCCCTCTACGATCCATGCATGCACCTCCACACGTCGTATAATTCTTCTGAGTGTATGATTGGGACAATGGGTGACATGCCCCTGCCGCTCGCGGTGGAGTCCAAGGTAGGGTCCACCACTGAGTTTAGATCTCCTCCGATCACCAAATTCCCCTCTCGAATTTTAGCCACTTCGGAAAGAACATGTTTGAAGAATTTGGCCCTGCCTTTTAAATGGGAAGTAGACATTTACTAGAGTGTAGGTGGTGGCGTTAATTACGCAGACTAATATTAGAAATCGCCCGCCTGGGTCCACGTATACGTTTTTTTGGGAAAATGTAACGTTCCGGCTAATGGCTATCATTACGCCTTTCTTTTTTTTCCCTTCATTTGATGCCAGGAAAATGTTTGGAAATTTAGGGTGGTTGCAGGGGGGGTGTTTATCTCTCAGGAAGTGTGTCTCTTGGGCGAGGAAGATGTCTGAGTGGGACTTAAGAGCCTGTCTCCAAAGCATGCTACGTTTATAGGGGCTGTTCAGGCCTTTTACATTTAGGGATGTGATGCTAATGGGCATAACTGGTAGGTGGTTTATACGCTGGGGAGTCGTTGTGTTTTTTCATATTAAGTATGGTGGGGGGGGGGGGGGGGGTAGGGAAGTGGCCTCCTACTGAACCTTTTATAACTATATTTGACATAAGGAAAAAAAACATCATTAACAGTTAACAAAATCAAAATATTGTTCATCCAGCGCCTATCTGCACTGGATGAATGAACCTTAGGTAGGGGTGGCATTTTAAACCATCCACTTTAGGCTCCGTAAAGGAGAAATATAACTATGGGTTCAAGACCCTTTACAACATCAATTTATGCGTGTCTGCCATGCTTATCTGATGTTTTCCAGTCTTGTTCGATTCTTGTAGGAGATTCTACCGCCGTCCTCAGAGGCTTCTGAAGGATAGGGATCCCCCATTGTTTCAGGAACGAGACGCCTTCTTCTGGCGAGGTGGCAACCTGGATGGTTCCATTTTTTGAGATCAGTAGTTTGGTTGGGAATCCCCATCTATACTTGATGTGCGCCTCTCGTAGTGCTGCTGTAACTTCTGTAAACTTTCTCCGAGACTGCAGAGTGGCGGCTGAAAGATCTGGAAATATTTGTATGTCTTCATATGGAGTCGGTAGTGTGCCTCTACGCCTTCCAACTGCCAAGACTTCCTCTTTTATTTTATGGAAGTGTATTCTTGCTAAGATTTCTCTGGGGGCTGACTCAGGGACAGAGCGTGCTTTTGGAATTCTGTGGGCTCTGTCAACTGCATATTCGATCTCGGGAAGGTCCGGGAGGAGCGTTTGGAGTAATTTGAGTATATATTGTGGAATGTCAGGGGGGGTCACAGTCTCTGGAACTCCCCTAAATTTGAGATTGTTTCTTCTGGATCGGTCTTCCAAGTCTATGACCTTCTCTCTCAAATATGCGACTTCTTCCATACTGCCATGCGCATCTACCAACTCGTTGTGGGCTTTGGTAAATTCTCCCATTTTCCGTTCAAGGTGGTCAGTTCTGGTAGCTAGGTGGTCGATGTTAGATTGTAATTGACCAGAGAGGCTCTGTATATCTTTAGAAATGTCCTTTTGCAGCGAGATTAGCATAGTCTTCAGAGCGTTTATAGTTAAGGGGCTTTCAGAGTCGGGATAAGCTTGGAGATTGTTGATAGGATCTGTCTGCGGGGGAGTTTCTTGTGGATTGTTATTTTGGCTCTTTTTTGCCGCCGGTCCTTTTGGGGAGGGGGAGGCTGGTAGGGGGTCCTGAACATTCCTTTTCCCTCCGCTTCCAGGGGAGGTGTTGGGATTGGCTGGGGTAGGCGGGAGAGATCCTGTGGAGGAGTATGGAGACAGAGCCGCAGGGCTGTGGGTGTTGGGTATTTCTTCGGTTACGGGGATGTTTGAATGAGATGTGGCGGGTTTGTTTTTGTTGCTCTGTGTGCCAGGCGGGAAGTACTCTGAGAGTCTCCTGGGGGCCGTTGCTTTAATACGTCGCTTAACCATCCTGAATAGTTAATTCTTGGATATGCGCTGTGGATTGGTCGCTATTTGTTGTATAGTGGTCTACTGGGTGGCGTATTCTTTATGGAGGCGTTGGAAGGCGTAGTTGTTTGTTAAAAGTTCCTTTAGAAGCTCATTGATGTTGAGTGGTCCTGTTATGTGTTGCTGAGGAGCCTCATGTGGCGGGTGGAGTTAGAACATAGAGTCCTGCTATTCCATCTTGAGTGCCTTAGGTAGCGCTCCTGTAGAGTTTTGAAGATTTGTTAAGTGTGGCTTTGCCTGATAAGAGTCCTTTCTTTTTTTAGAACTATCAGTATTTGCTGAGAAGAAAGTGTTTGGGATTGAGGAGTCCGCTGGGTCGCACCGGGAATTTGATATTTGCGTCTGCGAGGCGCGCGATGTATTGCTTCCTTGGGTGTTGCGGGGGCTGGGACTTGCTTCCAGGCTATTTTGTAATGCTGAGGAGGCTATATAGTGTTTTTCTGTCAGTACCCTTTGGCACAGGGTCTGTCTTTGTGGGTTGCTGACAGTTTCTATATAGCAGTCTGGCTATGCAGATATTCCTCCACAGATCACTTGGCAGTAAGGTGGGGAGGTATTCTCCTTGTAGTTAACTGTGGGTCCCTCTTCTCAACACACTTAGGCCTCATGTCCACGGGGAAAATCAGATCCGCTGCAGATTCTCCATGTAGAATCTGCAGCGGGTCCCTCCTGCCCCGCGGACATGAGCGCTGAAAATGGGAATAAATGAGAATAAACTCACCTCCCATCCGCTCCGTTTCTTCTCTTCGCGGCGGCGTCATCTTCTCTCGTCGCGGCCGGATCTTCATTCTTCGGCTCGGCGGATGTGCATGATGACGTCGGTGACGTGCCTCGCGCATGCGCCGGGCCGAAGCAAAATGATCCGGCCGCGACTGAGAGAAGATGGCGCGGCGCCGAAGAGAAGAACCGGAGCGTGTAAGTAAAATATGATTTTTGTGTCCCGCGGATCCAGGCGGCTTCCATAGGCTTCAATAGAAGCCCGCGGGAGCCGTCCCCGCGGGAGACCCGCATGAAAATGGAGCATGGTCCAGATTTTTTTCATGCTCCATTTTTTTTAAAATCACTTTTATTGACGATCCGCGGGTATTTATCTACCCGCGGGTGGTCAATGCATCCCTATGGGGTGCGGATCCGCGCGCGGGAGAAGAGTTAAAATCCGCTGCGGATTTTAATTCTTATTTTCCCCGTGGACATGAGGCCTTAGGCCTCCTTCCCACGAACGGATTTACGCCGCGTAAATCCGCGGCAAAAATCCGCTGCGTTGCCCCATGCTATTAGGTTCTATTGAACCTAATAGCACAATGCACACGATGCGTAATTCCACCGCGGAATTACGCACCGTGAAATCTCCCGTTGTCACCCGCAGCATGTTCTATTTGCTGCGGGTGTACGCGCTGACGGCTTCCGTTCACGCTATCTCCCGCTGCAACCAGCGGAAGATAGCGTGAAAAAACGCTTCCCCACCTACCGTCGCGCGTCATATGACGCGGCCGGCGCGTCACGTGACACGGCCGGCCGCGTCATGTGACGCGGTGGGCGTGTCACATGACGCGACGGCGGTGTGCAGGGAAGTGTCTTCACGCGATCTTCCACTGGTAAGTATGGGGTCTCTGGGGGGCGCCGTGACGGGCTTCACTGCGTAATATTACGCGGCGGAGCCCGTCACGCTCGTGGGAAGGAGGCCTTAGGGGCCTCGTTGCTCTTTCTAATGGGCAAGGATTGGCTTTGTTTAGTGCTTTGAGAAAGGGATGAGAAGAGGTTCAGGTCCTGGTTATCTCTGTTTTGGCCACTAGATGGTGCTGTGGTGCATTGATATTTGAATTGCACTACACTTTAATGGAGCCTGCTGTCGGTCTGAGAGCTCCGGGGAGAGGACCTCCGTTCCCCCGCTGCACGTCAGAAATAGTGAGTACTGCTTTAAACTTTGCCTGGTGTTGATGTGCTGGGAGGATCACAGTATCCTCTCTTTTTTACTTTTCTGCTCTGGTCTGGCTAGTATGCCAAGCAGCCTGCTCGACTCAGGGGGGAGGGGGGGCGAGATGGCCGCTGCCTCACAGGGAGCTAGAGACTAGGTGCAGATCTTCCGGTGTGCCCGCCCGTGCTGATTGTCGGCTCTGGGGAGCAGGAGGGGGAAAACCACCAGCGTGGGGATTAGTCCAGCGGGGGATCACCCTGATGATTGTATGTGCCGCCGAGTTGCAGGTTGGTGGCCACGGCGGTATATTCAGAGGGAGGGAGCCGCGGCTGTGTATTTGCAAGGCGCTGCGGTGAGAGCGCGGGCACTGAGGGTGACAGAGCCTCCCCTCCAAGTCGGCAGGGGTTACCTTGTGCCATAGTCCTCTGCTTGGGGCTCCGTGAGCGGTCCTCGCCGGGTGTTTCTGAGCGCGGTACTTGTCGGGTTAGGGCGCGGGCCGCTGTGCAGGGCCGCGGCTCTTCGGCTTCTTTTTGGCGGCTGGAGATCACCAGGTGAGCCTTGTCCGGGCCGGTTGTGGGTTCTGGTGGGTCCCCAGGTGCTGTGCTCTTGTCTGCCTCTGTTTGGGTCACTGATTTGACCCAGAAAAGGGCTGAAAAGGGAGATTCTGTGGAGGAGCAAAACAGCGTGCGACCTCTCTCCTTGCTTGCTAAGCCACGCCCCGGGCCATAGTGTTTTTACGTCCTCCTGAAGTGGGCTTTATTCTCTGAGGAAGTAAAAACATGTGTCCTGCAGAGACTAAAGCCCCTCGGGCTCTGGACGTGACAGCTCCATGCTGTCGGTGTCCGCAGCATGGAGCTGTCATCCCGGGCTGTTCGGACCCGCCCACCCCCGACATTGCGATCGGCGCTATGCAATGGATATGGATGCATTAGACACCTGCAGGTAGTAAAATACCTGCGGATGTCATTTTTCCCTGCAGGCGCGGGTCCCGCGTGCAGGAAAAAATCCGGACATGCTCCATTCAGGCGCGGGTCTCCCGCGGGGACGGCTCACCCTGGTTGAGAAGGTGTTGGGCGGGGCTATGCAAAGGTCTTCCGGCTCCCTCAGTGCATTGTGGGTGTGCCCGGAGTGCTGGCTGAGCGTGTTGCATCTGATACGTCCCCTATCTGGGGATCATATATTAAATGGATTTTTAGAACAGGGAGCTGGAAAAAGTGCTTGCTCTGTCCACTCCGCACATTGACCTGGTATTGCAGTACCTCCAGTACTGGTGCACCCCCTTTCCTACAGCAGTTTCCAAAAGCGGGAAAAAAAACTGATGAGCAAGAGGTGCAGCACAGCTGCGGCTGCTAACAACCAAGCACTTAGATTTAGGCCTCATGTCCACGTGATACATGGCGGAAGTATCGCATGATACTTGTGCGACGGCTCGTGTTTTTGCGTGATGTCCTGTAGTTTTTATTTGTACCATTTTGGAGTTTATAAGACTTTATCGCTGTTTATTATAACTTTTTTTGGAGATAGGAATCGGTTACGTGCACACTTCCCATAGACTTGTACAGGGACCCTTGGTGCGCAAATGTGCACAAAAATAGAGCATGGTGAGGTTTTGCACGCATGCGAAATGTGTGAGTAAAGAGAATTCTGAAGGCATCCATTGAAACAAATATGTTTGTGTGAAGCGGCCCTTACTGTACTTTTGTTAGCACGAATCAAGCACATTTGCAAGCGCAAAAAAACACGCAACCATGCCGCCATTTATTGAAATGGGCTCTCTTGGAGCGTTAAGGATATGGGGGCGTGGTCAGACCATGATATTGTTCCAATATCCGCCTGTAAAACCCCCTCGAGGCCTGCCCACGGCAGCAGGAACATATCTATCCTAGAATAAGATGCATGTGGCGCGGAGAGAAACGTGTAGTCCCTCTACGATCCATGCATGCACCTCCACACGTCGTATAATTCTTCTGAGTGTATGATTGGGACAATGGGTGACATGCCCCTGCCGCTCGCGGTGGAGTCCAAGGTAGGGTCCACCACTGAGTTTAGATCTCCTCCGATCACCAAATTCCCCTCTCGAATTTTAGCCACTTCGGAAAGAACATGTTTGAAGAATTTGGCCCTGCCTTTTAAATGGGAAGTAGACATTTACTAGAGTGTAGGTGGTGGCGTTAATTACGCAGACTAATATTAGAAATCGCCCGCCTGGGTCCACGTATACGTTTTTTTGGGAAAATGTAACGTTCCGGCTAATGGCTATCATTACGCCTTTCTTTTTTTTCCCTTCATTTGATGCCAGGAAAATGTTTGGAAATTTAGGGTGGTTGCAGGGGGGGTGTTTATCTCTCAGGAAGTGTGTCTCTTGGGCGAGGAAGATGTCTGAGTGGGACTTAAGAGCCTGTCTCCAAAGCATGCTACGTTTATAGGGGCTGTTCAGGCCTTTTACATTTAGGGATGTGATGCTAATGGGCATAACTGGTAGGTGGTTTATACGCTGGGGAGTCGTTGTGTTTTTTCATATTAAGTATGGTGGGGGGGGGGGGTAGGGAAGTGGCCTCCTACTGAACCTTTTATAACTATATTTGACATAAGGAAAAAAAACATCATTAACAGTTAACAAAATCAAAATATTGTTCATCCAGCGCCTATCTGCACTGGATGAATGAACCTTAGGTAGGGGTGGCATTTTAAACCATCCACTTTAGGCTCCGTAAAGGAGAAATATAACTATGGGTTCAAGACCCTTTACAACATCAATTTATGCGTGTCTGCCATGCTTATCTGATGTTTTCCAGTCTTGTTCGATTCTTGTAGGAGATTCTACCGCCGTCCTCAGAGGCTTCTGAAGGATAGGGATCCCCCATTGTTTCAGGAACGAGACGCCTTCTTCTGGCGAGGTGGCAACCTGGATGGTTCCATTTTTTGAGATCAGTAGTTTGGTTGGGAATCCCCATCTATACTTGATGTGCGCCTCTCGTAGTGCTGCTGTAACTTCTGTAAACTTTCTCCGAGACTGCAGAGTGGCGGCTGAAAGATCTGGAAATATTTGTATGTCTTCATATGGAGTCGGTAGTGTGCCTCTACGCCTTCCAACTGCCAAGACTTCCTCTTTTATTTTATGGAAGTGTATTCTTGCTAAGATTTCTCTGGGGGCTGACTCAGGGACAGAGCGTGCTTTTGGAATTCTGTGGGCTCTGTCAACTGCATATTCGATCTCGGGAAGGTCCGGGAGGAGCGTTTGGAGTAATTTGAGTATATATTGTGGAATGTCAGGGGGGGTCACAGTCTCTGGAACTCCCCTAAATTTGAGATTGTTTCTTCTGGATCGGTCTTCCAAGTCTATGACCTTCTCTCTCAAATATGCGACTTCTTCCATACTGCCATGCGCATCTACCAACTCGTTGTGGGCTTTGGTAAATTCTCCCATTTTCCGTTCAAGGTGGTCAGTTCTGGTAGCTAGGTGGTCGATGTTAGATTGTAATTGACCAGAGAGGCTCTGTATATCTTTAGAAATGTCCTTTTGCAGCGAGATTAGCATAGTCTTCAGAGCGTTTATAGTTAAGGGGCTTTCAGAGTCGGGATAAGCTTGGAGATTGTTGATAGGATCTGTCTGCGGGGGAGTTTCTTGTGGATTGTTATTTTGGCTCTTTTTTGCCGCCGGTCCTTTTGGGGAGGGGGAGGCTGGTAGGGGGTCCTGAACATTCCTTTTCCCTCCGCTTCCAGGGGAGGTGTTGGGATTGGCTGGGGTAGGCGGGAGAGATCCTGTGGAGGAGTATGGAGACAGAGCCGCAGGGCTGTGGGTGTTGGGTATTTCTTCGGTTACGGGGATGTTTGAATGAGATGTGGCGGGTTTGTTTTTGTTGCTCTGTGTGCCAGGCGGGAAGTACTCTGAGAGTCTCCTGGGGGCCGTTGCTTTAATACGTCGCTTAACCATCCTGAATAGTTAATTCTTGGATATGCGCTGTGGATTGGTCGCTATTTGTTGTATAGTGGTCTACTGGGTGGCGTATTCTTTATGGAGGCGTTGGAAGGCGTAGTTGTTTGTTAAAAGTTCCTTTAGAAGCTCATTGATGTTGAGTGGTCCTGTTATGTGTTGCTGAGGAGCCTCATGTGGCGGGTGGAGTTAGAACATAGAGTCCTGCTATTCCATCTTGAGTGCCTTAGGTAGCGCTCCTGTAGAGTTTTGAAGATTTGTTAAGTGTGGCTTTGCCTGATAAGAGTCCTTTCTTTTTTTAGAACTATCAGTATTTGCTGAGAAGAAAGTGTTTGGGATTGAGGAGTCCGCTGGGTCGCACCGGGAATTTGATATTTGCGTCTGCGAGGCGCGCGATGTATTGCTTCCTTGGGTGTTGCGGGGGCTGGGACTTGCTTCCAGGCTATTTTGTAATGCTGAGGAGGCTATATAGTGTTTTTCTGTCAGTACCCTTTGGCACAGGGTCTGTCTTTGTGGGTTGCTGACAGTTTCTATATAGCAGTCTGGCTATGCAGATATTCCTCCACAGATCACTTGGCAGTAAGGTGGGGAGGTATTCTCCTTGTAGTTAACTGTGGGTCCCTCTTCTCAACACACTTAGGCCTCATGTCCACGGGGAAAATCAGATCCGCTGCAGATTCTCCATGTAGAATCTGCAGCGGGTCCCTCCTGCCCCGCGGACATGAGCGCTGAAAATGGGAATAAATGAGAATAAACTCACCTCCCATCCGCTCCGTTTCTTCTCTTCGCGGCGGCGTCATCTTCTCTCGTCGCGGCCGGATCTTCATTCTTCGGCTCGGCGGATGTGCATGATGACGTCGGTGACGTGCCTCGCGCATGCGCCGGGCCGAAGCAAAATGATCCGGCCGCGACTGAGAGAAGATGGCGCGGCGCCGAAGAGAAGAACCGGAGCGTGTAAGTAAAATATGATTTTTGTGTCCCGCGGATCCGGACGGCTTCCATAGGCTTCAATAGAAGCCCGCGGGAGACCCGCATGAAAATGGAGCATGGTCCAGATTTTTTTCATGCTCCATTTTTTTTAAAATCACTTTTATTGACGATCCGCGGGTATTTATCTACCCGCGGGTGGTCAATGCATCCCTATGGGGTGCGGATCCGCGCGCGGGAGAAGAGTTAAAATCCGCTGCGGATTTTAATTCTTATTTTCCCCGTGGACATGAGGCCTTAGGCCTCCTTCCCACGAACGGATTTACGCCGCGTAAATCCGCGGCAAAAATCCGCTGCGTTGCCCCATGCTATTAGGTTCTATTGAACCTAATAGCACAATGCACACGATGCGTAATTCCACCGCGGAATTACGCACCGTGAAATCTCCCGTTGTCACCCGCAGCATGTTCTATTTGCTGCGGGTGTACGCGCTGACGGCTTCCGTTCACGCTATCTCCCGCTGCAACCAGCGGAAGATAGCGTGAAAAAACGCTTCCCCACCTACCGTCGCTCGTCATATGACGCGGCCGGCGCGTCACGTGACACGGCCGGCCGCGTCATGTGACGCGGTGGGCGTGTCACATGACGCGACGGCGGTGTGCAGGGAAGTGTCTTCACGCGATCTTCCACTGGTAAGTATGGGGTCTCTGGGGGGCGCCGTGACGGGCTTCACTGCGTAATATTACGCGGCGGAGCCCGTCACGCTCGTGGGAAGGAGGCCTTAGGGGCCTCGTTGCTCTTTCTAATGGGCAAGGATTGGCTTTGTTTAGTGCTTTGAGAAAGGGATGAGAAGAGGTTCAGGTCCTGGTTATCTCTGTTTTGGCCACTAGATGGTGCTGTGGTGCATTGATATTTGAATTGCACTACACTTTAATGGAGCCTGCTGTCGGTCTGAGAGCTCCGGGGAGAGGACCTCCGTTCCCCCGCTGCACGTCAGAAATAGTGAGTACTGCTTTAAACTTTGCCTGGTGTTGATGTGCTGGGAGGATCACAGTATCCTCTCTTTTTTACTTTTCTGCTCTGGTCTGGCTAGTATGCCAAGCAGCCTGCTCGACTCAGGGGGGAGGGGGGGCGAGATGGCCGCTGCCTCACAGGGAGCTAGAGACTAGGTGCAGATCTTCCGGTGTGCCCGCCCGTGCTGATTGTCGGCTCTGGGGAGCAGGAGGGGGAAAACCACCAGCGTGGGGATTAGTCCAGCGGGGGATCACCCTGATGATTGTATGTGCCGCCGAGTTGCAGGTTGGTGGCCACGGCGGTATATTCAGAGGGAGGGAGCCGCGGCTGTGTATTTGCAAGGCGCTGCGGTGAGAGCGCGGGCACTGAGGGTGACAGAGCCTCCCCTCCAAGTCGGCAGGGGTTACCTTGTGCCATAGTCCTCTGCTTGGGGCTCCGTGAGCGGTCCTCGCCGGGTGTTTCTGAGCGCGGTACTTGTCGGGTTAGGGCGCGGGCCGCTGTGCAGGGCCGCGGCTCTTCGGCTTCTTTTTGGCGGCTGGAGATCACCAGGTGAGCCTTGTCCGGGCCGGTTGTGGGTTCTGGTGGGTCCCCAGGTGCTGTGCTCTTGTCTGCCTCTGTTTGGGTCACTGATTTGACCCAGAAAAGGGCTGAAAAGGGAGATTCTGTGGAGGAGCAAAACAGCGTGCGACCTCTCTCCTTGCTTGCTAAGCCACGCCCCGGGCCATAGTGTTTTTACGTCCTCCTGAAGTGGGCTTTATTCTCTGAGGAAGTAAAAACATGTGTCCTGCAGAGACTAAAGCCCCTCGGGCTCTGGACGTGACAGCTCCATGCTGTCGGTGTCCGCAGCATGGAGCTGTCATCCCGGGCTGTTCGGACCCGCCCACCCCCGACATTGCGATCGGCGCTATGCAATGGATATGGATGCATTAGACACCTGCAGGTAGTAAAATACCTGCGGATGTCATTTTTCCCTGCAGGCGCGGGTCCCGCGTGCAGGAAAAAATCCGGACATGCTCCATTCAGGCGCGGGTCTCCCGCGGGGACGGCTCACCCTGGTTGAGAAGGTGTTGGGCGGGGCTATGCAAAGGTCTTCCGGCTCCCTCAGTGCATTGTGGGTGTGCCCGGAGTGCTGGCTGAGCGTGTTGCATCTGATACGTCCCCTATCTGGGGATCATATATTAAATGGATTTTTAGAACAGGGAGCTGGAAAAAGTGCTTGCTCTGTCCACTCCGCACATTGACCTGGTATTGCAGTACCTCCAGTACTGGTGCACCCCCTTTCCTACAGCAGTTTCCAAAAGCGGGAAAAAAAACTGATGAGCAAGAGGTGCAGCACAGCTGCGGCTGCTAACAACCAAGCACTTAGATTTAGGCCTCATGTCCACGTGATACATGGCGGAAGTATCGCATGATACTTGTGCGACGGCTCGTGTTTTTGCGTGATGTCCTGTAGTTTTTATTTGTACCATTTTGGAGTTTATAAGACTTTATCGCTGTTTATTATAACTTTTTTTGGAGATAGGAATCGGTTACGTGCACACTTCCCATAGACTTGTACAGGGACCCTTGGTGCGCAAATGTGCACAAAAATAGAGCATGGTGAGGTTTTGCACGCATGCGAAATGTGTGAGTAAAGAGAATTCTGAAGGCATCCATTGAAACAAATATGTTTGTGTGAAGCGGCCCTTACTGTACTTTTGTTAGCACGAATCAAGCACATTTGCAAGCGCAAAAAAACACGCAACCATGCCGCCATTTATTGAAATGGGCTCTCTTGGAGCGTTAAGGATATGGGGGCGTGGTCAGACCATGATATTGTTCCAATATCCGCCTGTAAAACCCCCTCGAGGCCTGCCCACGGCAGCAGGAACATATCTATCCTAGAATAAGATGCATGTGGCGCGGAGAGAAACGTGTAGTCCCTCTACGATCCATGCATGCACCTCCACACGTCGTATAATTCTTCTGAGTGTATGATTGGGACAATGGGTGACATGCCCCTGCCGCTCGCGGTGGAGTCCAAGGTAGGGTCCACCACTGAGTTTAGATCTCCTCCGATCACCAAATTCCCCTCTCGAATTTTAGCCACTTCGGAAAGAACATGTTTGAAGAATTTGGCCCTGCCTTTTAAATGGGAAGTAGACATTTACTAGAGTGTAGGTGGTGGCGTTAATTACGCAGACTAATATTAGAAATCGCCCGCCTGGGTCCACGTATACGTTTTTTTGGGAAAATGTAACGTTCCGGCTAATGGCTATCATTACGCCTTTCTTTTTTTTCCCTTCATTTGATGCCAGGAAAATGTTTGGAAATTTAGGGTGGTTGCAGGGGGGGTGTTTATCTCTCAGGAAGTGTGTCTCTTGGGCGAGGAAGATGTCTGAGTGGGACTTAAGAGCCTGTCTCCAAAGCATGCTACGTTTATAGGGGCTGTTCAGGCCTTTTACATTTAGGGATGTGATGCTAATGGGCATAACTGGTAGGTGGTTTATACGCTGGGGAGTCGTTGTGTTTTTTCATATTAAGTATGGTGGGGGGGGGGGGGGTAGGGAAGTGGCCTCCTACTGAACCTTTTATAACTATATTTGACATAAGGAAAAAAAACATCATTAACAGTTAACAAAATCAAAATATTGTTCATCCAGCGCCTATCTGCACTGGATGAATGAACCTTAGGTAGGGGTGGCATTTTAAACCATCCACTTTAGGCTCCGTAAAGGAGAAATATAACTATGGGTTCAAGACCCTTTACAACATCAATTTATGCGTGTCTGCCATGCTTATCTGATGTTTTCCAGTCTTGTTCGATTCTTGTAGGAGATTCTACCGCCGTCCTCAGAGGCTTCTGAAGGATAGGGATCCCCCATTGTTTCAGGAACGAGACGCCTTCTTCTGGCGAGGTGGCAACCTGGATGGTTCCATTTTTTGAGATCAGTAGTTTGGTTGGGAATCCCCATCTATACTTGATGTGCGCCTCTCGTAGTGCTGCTGTAACTTCTGTAAACTTTCTCCGAGACTGCAGAGTGGCGGCTGAAAGATCTGGAAATATTTGTATGTCTTCATATGGAGTCGGTAGTGTGCCTCTACGCCTCCCAACTGCCAAGACTTCCTCTTTTATTTTATGGAAGTGTATTCTTGCTAAGATTTCTCTGGGGGCTGACTCAGGGACAGAGCGTGCTTTTGGAATTCTGTGGGCTCTGTCAACTGCATATTCGATCTCGGGAAGGTCCGGGAGGAGCGTTTGGAGTAATTTGAGTATATATTGTGGAATGTCAGGGGGGGTCACAGTCTCTGGAACTCCCCTAAATTTGAGATTGTTTCTTCTGGATCGGTCTTCCAAGTCTATGACCTTCTCTCTCAAATATGCGACTTCTTCCATACTGCCATGCGCATCTACCAACTCGTTGTGGGCTTTGGTAAATTCTCCCATTTTCCGTTCAAGGTGGTCAGTTCTGGTAGCTAGGTGGTCGATGTTAGATTGTAATTGACCAGAGAGGCTCTGTATATCTTTAGAAATGTCCTTTTGCAGCGAGATTAGCATAGTCTTCAGAGCGTTTATAGTTAAGGGGCTTTCAGAGTCGGGATAAGCTTGGAGATTGTTGATAGGATCTGTCTGCGGGGGAGTTTCTTGTGGATTGTTATTTTGGCTCTTTTTTGCCGCCGGTCCTTTTGGGGAGGGGGAGGCTGGTAGGGGGTCCTGAACATTCCTTTTCCCTCCGCTTCCAGGGGAGGTGTTGGGATTGGCTGGGGTAGGCGGGAGAGATCCTGTGGAGGAGTATGGAGACAGAGCCGCAGGGCTGTGGGTGTTGGGTATTTCTTCGGTTACGGGGATGTTTGAATGAGATGTGGCGGGTTTGTTTTTGTTGCTCTGTGTGCCAGGCGGGAAGTACTCTGAGAGTCTCCTGGGGGCCGTTGCTTTAATACGTCGCTTAACCATCCTGAATAGTTAATTCTTGGATATGCGCTGTGGATTGGTCGCTATTTGTTGTATAGTGGTCTACTGGGTGGCGTATTCTTTATGGAGGCGTTGGAAGGCGTAGTTGTTTGTTAAAAGTTCCTTTAGAAGCTCATTGATGTTGAGTGGTCCTGTTATGTGTTGCTGAGGAGCCTCATGTGGCGGGTGGAGTTAGAACATAGAGTCCTGCTATTCCATCTTGAGTGCCTTAGGTAGCGCTCCTGTAGAGTTTTGAAGATTTGTTAAGTGTGGCTTTGCCTGATAAGAGTCCTTTCTTTTTTTAGAACTATCAGTATTTGCTGAGAAGAAAGTGTTTGGGATTGAGGAGTCCGCTGGGTCGCACCGGGAATTTGATATTTGCGTCTGCGAGGCGCGCGATGTATTGCTTCCTTGGGTGTTGCGGGGGCTGGGACTTGCTTCCAGGCTATTTTGTAATGCTGAGGAGGCTATATAGTGTTTTTCTGTCAGTACCCTTTGGCACAGGGTCTGTCTTTGTGGGTTGCTGACAGTTTCTATATAGCAGTCTGGCTATGCAGATATTCCTCCACAGATCACTTGGCAGTAAGGTGGGGAGGTATTCTCCTTGTAGTTAACTGTGGGTCCCTCTTCTCAACACACTTAGGCCTCATGTCCACGGGGAAAATCAGATCCGCTGCAGATTCTCCATGTAGAATCTGCAGCGGGTCCCTCCTGCCCCGCGGACATGAGCGCTGAAAATGGGAATAAATGAGAATAAACTCACCTCCCATCCGCTCCGTTTCTTCTCTTCGCGGCGGCGTCATCTTCTCTCTTCGCGGCCGGATCTTCATTCTTCGGCTCGGCGGATGTGCATGCGCCGGGCCGAAGCAAAATGATCCGGCCGCGACTGAGAGAAGATGGCGCGGCGCCGAAGAGAAGAACCGGAGCGTGTAAGTAAAATATGATTTTTGTGTCCCGCGGATCCGGACGGCTTCCATAGGCTTCAATAGAAGCCCGCGGGAGACCCGCATGAAAATGGAGCATGGTCCAGATTTTTTTCATGCTCCATTTTTTTTAAAATCACTTTTATTGACGATCCGCGGGTATTTATCTACCCGCGGGTGGTCAATGCATCCCTATGGGGTGCGGATCCGCGCGCGGGAGAAGAGTTAAAATCCGCTGCGGATTTTAATTCTTATTTTCCCCGTGGACATGAGGCCTTAGGCCTCCTTCCCACGAACGGATTTACGCCGCGTAAATCCGCGGCAAAAATCCGCTGCGTTGCCCCATGCTATTAGGTTCTATTGAACCTAATAGCACAATGCACACGATGCGTAATTCCACCGCGGAATTACGCACCGTGAAATCTCCCGTTGTCACCCGCAGCATGTTCTATTTGCTGCGGGTGTACGCGCTGACGGCTTCCGTTCACGCTATCTCCCGCTGCAACCAGCGGAAGATAGCGTGAAAAAACGCTTCCCCACCTACCGTCGCTCGTCATATGACGCGGCCGGCGCGTCACGTGACACGGCCGGCCGCGTCATGTGACGCGGTGGGCGTGTCACATGACGCGACGGCGGTGTGCAGGGAAGTGTCTTCACGCGATCTTCCACTGGTAAGTATGGGGTCTCTGGGGGGCGCCGTGACGGGCTTCACTGCGTAATATTACGCGGCGGAGCCCGTCACGCTCGTGGGAAGGAGGCCTTAGGGGCCTCGTTGCTCTTTCTAATGGGCAAGGATTGGCTTTGTTTAGTGCTTTGAGAAAGGGATGAGAAGAGGTTCAGGTCCTGGTTATCTCTGTTTTGGCCACTAGATGGTGCTGTGGTGCATTGATATTTGAATTGCACTACACTTTAATGGAGCCTGCTGTCGGTCTGAGAGCTCCGGGGAGAGGACCTCCGTTCCCCCGCTGCACGTCAGAAATAGTGAGTACTGCTTTAAACTTTGCCTGGTGTTGATGTGCTGGGAGGATCACAGTATCCTCTCTTTTTTACTTTTCTGCTCTGGTCTGGCTAGTATGCCAAGCAGCCTGCTCGACTCAGGGGGGAGGGGGGGCGAGATGGCCGCTGCCTCACAGGGAGCTAGAGATTAAGTGCAGATCTTCCGGTGTGCCTGCCCGTGCTGATTGTCGGCTCTGGGGAGCAGGAGGGGGAAAACCACCAGCGTGGGGATTAGTCCAGCGGGGGATCACCCTGATGAGTGTATGTGCCGCCGAGTTGCAGGTTGGTGGCCACGGCGGTATATTCAGAGGGAGGGAGCCGCGGCTGTGTATTTGCAAGGCGCTGCGGTGAGAGCGCGGGCACTGAGGGTGACAGAGCCTCCCCTCCAAGTCGGCAGGGGTTACCTTGTGCCATAGTCCTCTGCTTGGGGCTCCGTGAGCGGTCCTCGCCGGGTGTTTCTGAGCGCGGTACTTGTCGGGTTAGGGCGCGGGCCGCTGTGCAGGGCCGCGGCTCTTCGGCTTCTTTTTGGCGGCTGGAGATCACCAGGTGAGCCTTGTCCGGGCCGGTTGTGGGTTCTGGTGGGTCCCCAGGTGCTGTGCTCTTGTCTGCCTCTGTTTGGGTCACTGATTTGACCCAGAAAAGGGCTGAAAAGGGAGATTCTGTGGAGGAGCAAAACAGCGTGCGACCTCTCTCCTTGCTTGCTAAGCCACGCCCCGGGCCATAGTGTTTTTACGTCCTCCTGAAGTGGGCTTTATTCTCTGAGGAAGTAAAAACATGTGTCCTGCAGAGACTAAAGCCCCTCGGGCTCTGGACGTGACAGCTCCATGCTGTCGGTGTCCGCAGCATGGAGCTGTCATCCCGGGCTGTTCGGACCCGCCCACCCCCGACATTGCGATCGGCGCTATGCAATGGATATGGATGCATTAGACACCTGCAGGTAGTAAAATACCTGCGGATGTCATTTTTCCCTGCAGGCGCGGGTCCCGCGTGCAGGAAAAAATCCGGACATGCTCCATTCAGGCGCGGGTCTCCCGCGGGGACGGCTCACCCTGGTTGAGAAGGTGTTGGGCGGGGCTATGCAAAGGTCTTCCGGCTCCCTCAGTGCATTGTGGGTGTGCCCGGAGTGCTGGCTGAGCGTGTTGCATCTGATACGTCCCCTATCTGGGGATCATATATTAAATGGATTTTTAGAACAGGGAGCTGGAAAAAGTGCTTGCTCTGTCCACTCCGCACATTGACCTGGTATTGCAGTACCTCCAGTACTGGTGCACCCCCTTTCCTACAGCAGTTTCCAAAAGCGGGAAAAAAAACTGATGAGCAAGAGGTGCAGCACAGCTGCGGCTGCTAACAACCAAGCACTTAGATTTAGGCCTCATGTCCACGTGATACATGGCGGAAGTATCGCATGATACTTGTGCGACGGCTCGTGTTTTTGCGTGATGTCCTGTAGTTTTTATTTGTACCATTTTGGAGTTTATAAGACTTTATCGCTGTTTATTATAACTTTTTTTGGAGATAGGAATCGGTTACGTGCACACTTCCCATAGACTTGTACAGGGACCCTTGGTGCGCAAATGTGCACAAAAATAGAGCATGGTGAGGTTTTGCACGCATGCGAAATGTGTGAGTAAAGAGAATTCTGAAGGCATCCATTGAAACAAATATGTTTGTGTGAAGCGGCCCTTACTGTACTTTTGTTAGCACGAATCAAGCACATTTGCAAGCGCAAAAAAACACGCAACCATACCGCCATTTATTGAAATGGGCTCTCTTGGAGCGTTAAGGATATGGGGGCGTGGTCAGACCATGATATTGTTCCAATATCCGCCTGTAAAACCCCCTCGAGGCCTGCCCACGGCAGCAGGAACATATCTATCCTAGAATAAGATGCATGTGGCGCGGAGAGAAACGTGTAGTCCCTCTACGATCCATGCATGCACCTCCACACGTCGTATAATTCTTCTGAGTGTATGATTGGGACAATGGGTGACATGCCCCTGCCGCTCGCGGTGGAGTCCAAGGTAGGGTCCACCACTGAGTTTAGATCTCCTCCGATCACCAAATTCCCCTCTCGAATTTTAGCCACTTCGGAAAGAACATGTTTGAAGAATTTGGCCCTGCCTTTTAAATGGGAAGTAGACATTTACTAGAGTGTAGGTGGTGGCGTTAATTACGCAGACTAATATTAGAAATCGCCCGCCTGGGTCCACGTATACGTTTTTTTGGGAAAATGTAACGTTCCGGCTAATGGCTATCATTACGCCTTTCTTTTTTTTCCCTTCATTTGATGCCAGGAAAATGTTTGGAAATTTAGGGTGGTTGCAGGGGGGGTGTTTATCTCTCAGGAAGTGTGTCTCTTGGGCGAGGAAGATGTCTGAGTGGGACTTAAGAGCCTGTCTCCAAAGCATGCTACGTTTATAGGGGCTGTTCAGGCCTTTTACATTTAGGGATGTGATGCTAATGGGCATAACTGGTAGGTGGTTTATACGCTGGGGAGTCGTTGTGTTTTTTCATATTAAGTATGGTGGGGGGGGGGGTAGGGAAGTGGCCTCCTACTGAACCTTTTATAACTATATTTGACATAAGGAAAAAAAACATCATTAACAGTTAACAAAATCAAAATATTGTTCATCCAGCGCCTATCTGCACTGGATGAATGAACCTTAGGTAGGGGTGGCATTTTAAACCATCCACTTTAGGCTCCGTAAAGGAGAAATATAACTATGGGTTCAAGACCCTTTACAACATCAATTTATGCGTGTCTGCCATGCTTATCTGATGTTTTCCAGTCTTGTTCGATTCTTGTAGGAGATTCTACCGCCGTCCTCAGAGGCTTCTGAAGGATAGGGATCCCCCATTGTTTCAGGAACGAGACGCCTTCTTCTGGCGAGGTGGCAACCTGGATGGTTCCATTTTTTGAGATCAGTAGTTTGGTTGGGAATCCCCATCTATACTTGATGTGCGCCTCTCGTAGTGCTGCTGTAACTTCTGTAAACTTTCTCCGAGACTGCAGAGTGGCGGCTGAAAGATCTGGAAATATTTGTATGTCTTCATATGGAGTCGGTAGTGTGCCTCTACGCCTTCCAACTGCCAAGACTTCCTCTTTTATTTTATGGAAGTGTATTCTTGCTAAGATTTCTCTGGGGGCTGACTCAGGGACAGAGCGTGCTTTTGGAATTCTGTGGGCTCTGTCAACTGCATATTCGATCTCGGGAAGGTCCGGGAGGAGCGTTTGGAGTAATTTGAGTATATATTGTGGAATGTCAGGGGGGGTCACAGTCTCTGGAACTCCCCTAAATTTGAGATTGTTTCTTCTGGATCGGTCTTCCAAGTCTATGACCTTCTCTCTCAAATATGCGACTTCTTCCATACTGCCATGCGCATCTACCAACTCGTTGTGGGCTTTGGTAAATTCTCCCATTTTCCGTTCAAGGTGGTCAGTTCTGGTAGCTAGGTGGTCGATGTTAGATTGTAATTGACCAGAGAGGCTCTGTATATCTTTAGAAATGTCCTTTTGCAGCGAGATTAGCATAGTCTTCAGAGCGTTTATAGTTAAGGGGCTTTCAGAGTCGGGATAAGCTTGGAGATTGTTGATAGGATCTGTCTGCGGGGGAGTTTCTTGTGGATTGTTATTTTGGCTCTTTTTTGCCGCCGGTCCTTTTGGGGAGGGGGAGGCTGGTAGGGGGTCCTGAACATTCCTTTTCCCTCCGCTTCCAGGGGAGGTGTTGGGATTGGCTGGGGTAGGCGGGAGAGATCCTGTGGAGGAGTATGGAGACAGAGCCGCAGGGCTGTGGGTGTTGGGTATTTCTTCGGTTACGGGGATGTTTGAATGAGATGTGGCGGGTTTGTTTTTGTTGCTCTGTGTGCCAGGCGGGAAGTACTCTGAGAGTCTCCTGGGGGCCGTTGCTTTAATACGTCGCTTAACCATCCTGAATAGTTAATTCTTGGATATGCGCTGTGGATTGGTCGCTATTTGTTGTATAGTGGTCTACTGGGTGGCGTATTCTTTATGGAGGCGTTGGAAGGCGTAGTTGTTTGTTAAAAGTTCCTTTAGAAGCTCATTGATGTTGAGTGGTCCTGTTATGTGTTGCTGAGGAGCCTCATGTGGCGGGTGGAGTTAGAACATAGAGTCCTGCTATTCCATCTTGAGTGCCTTAGGTAGCGCTCCTGTAGAGTTTTGAAGATTTGTTAAGTGTGGCTTTGCCTGATAAGAGTCCTTTCTTTTTTTAGAACTATCAGTATTTGCTGAGAAGAAAGTGTTTGGGATTGAGGAGTCCGCTGGGTCGCACCGGGAATTTGATATTTGCGTCTGCGAGGCGCGCGATGTATTGCTTCCTTGGGTGTTGCGGGGGCTGGGACTTGCTTCCAGGCTATTTTGTAATGCTGAGGAGGCTATATAGTGTTTTTCTGTCAGTACCCTTTGGCACAGGGTCTGTCTTTGTGGGTTGCTGACAGTTTCTATATAGCAGTCTGGCTATGCAGATATTCCTCCACAGATCACTTGGCAGTAAGGTGGGGAGGTATTCTCCTTGTAGTTAACTGTGGGTCCCTCTTCTCAACACACTTAGGCCTCATGTCCACGGGGAAAATCAGATCCGCTGCAGATTCTCCATGTAGAATCTGCAGCGGGTCCCTCCTGCCCCGCGGACATGAGCGCTGAAAATGGGAATAAATGAGAATAAACTCACCTCCCATCCGCTCCGTTTCTTCTCTTCGCGGCGGCGTCATCTTCTCTCGTCGCGGCCGGATCTTCATTCTTCGGCTCGGCGGATGTGCATGATGACGTCGGTGACGTGCCTCGCGCATGCGCCGGGCCGAAGCAAAATGATCCGGCCGCGACTGAGAGAAGATGGCGCGGCGCCGAAGAGAAGAACCGGAGCGTGTAAGTAAAATATGATTTTTGTGTCCCGCGGATCCGGACGGCTTCCATAGGCTTCAATAGAAGCCCGCGGGAGACCCGCATGAAAATGGAGCATGGTCCAGATTTTTTTCATGCTCCATTTTTTTTAAAATCACTTTTATTGACGATCCGCGGGTATTTATCTACCCGCGGGTGGTCAATGCATCCCTATGGGGTGCGGATCCGCGCGCGGGAGAAGAGTTAAAATCCGCTGCGGATTTTAATTCTTATTTTCCCCGTGGACATGAGGCCTTAGGCCTCCTTCCCACGAACGGATTTACGCCGCGTAAATCCGCGGCAAAAATCCGCTGCGTTGCCCCATGCTATTAGGTTCTATTGAACCTAATAGCACAATGCACACGATGCGTAATTCCACCGCGGAATTACGCACCGTGAAATCTCCCGTTGTCACCCGCAGCATGTTCTATTTGCTGCGGGTGTACGCGCTGACGGCTTCCGTTCACGCTATCTCCCGCTGCAACCAGCGGAAGATAGCGTGAAAAAACGCTTCCCCGCCTACCGCCGCACGTCATATGACGCGGCCGGCGCGTCACGTGACACGGCCGGCCGCGTCATGTGACGCGGTGGGCGTGTCACATGACGCGACGGCGGTGTGCAGGGAAGTGTCTTCACGCGATCTTCCGCTGGTAAGTATGGGGTCTCTGGGGGGCGCCGTGACGGGCTTCACTGCGTAATATTACGCGGCGGAGCCCGTCACGCTCGTGGGAAGGAGGCCTTAGGGGCCTCGTTGCTCTTTCTAATGGGCAAGGATTGGCTTTGTTTAGTGCTTTGAGAAAGGGATGAGAAGAGGTTCAGGTCCTGGTTATCTCTGTTTTGGCCACTAGATGGTGCTGTGGTGCATTGATATTTGAATTGCACTACACTTTAATGGAGCCTGCTGTCGGTCTGAGAGCTCCGGGGAGAGGACCTCCGTTCCCCCGCTGCACGTCAGAAATAGTGAGTACTGCTTTAAACTTTGCCTGGTGTTGATGTGCTGGGAGGATCACAGTATCCTCTCTTTTTTACTTTTCTGCTCTGGTCTGGCTAGTATGCCAAGCAGCCTGCTCGACTCAGGGGGGAGGGGGGGCGAGATGGCCGCTGCCTCACAGGGAGCTAGAGACTAGGTGCAGATCTTCCGGTGTGCCCGCCCGTGCTGATTGTCGGCTCTGGGGAGCAGGAGGGGGAAAACCACCAGCGTGGGGATTAGTCCAGCGGGGGATCACCCTGATGATTGTATGTGCCGCCGAGTTGCAGGTTGGTGGCCACGGCGGTATATTCAGAGGGAGGGAGCCGCGGCTGTGTATTTGCAAGGCGCTGCGGTGAGAGCGCGGGCACTGAGGGTGACAGAGCCTCCCCTCCAAGTCGGCAGGGGTTACCTTGTGCCATAGTCCTCTGCTTGGGGCTCCGTGAGCGGTCCTCGCCGGGTGTTTCTGAGCGCGGTACTTGTCGGGTTAGGGCGCGGGCCGCTGTGCAGGGCCGCGGCTCTTCGGCTTCTTTTTGGCGGCTGGAGATCACCAGGTGAGCCTTGTCCGGGCCGGTTGTGGGTTCTGGTGGGTCCCCAGGTGCTGTGCTCTTGTCTGCCTCTGTTTGGGTCACTGATTTGACCCAGAAAAGGGCTGAAAAGGGAGATTCTGTGGAGGAGCAAAACAGCGTGCGACCTCTCTCCTTGCTTGCTAAGCCACGCCCCGGGCCATAGTGTTTTTACGTCCTCCCGAAGTGGGCTTTATTCTCTGAGGAAGTAAAAACATGTGTCCTGCAGAGAATAAAGCCCCTCGGGCTCTGGACATGACAGCTCCATGCTGTCGGTGTCCGCAGCATGGAGCTGTCATCCCGGGCTGTTCGGACCCCCCCACCCCCGACATTGCGATCGGCGCTATGCAATGGATATGGATGCATTAGACACCTGCAGGTAGTAAAATACCTGCGGATGTCATTTTTCCCTGCAGGCGCGGGTCCCGCGTGCAGGAAAAAATCCGGACATGCTCCATTCAGGCGCGGGTCTCCCGCGGGGACGGCTCACCCTGGTTGAGAAGGTGTTGGGCGGGGCTATGCAAAGGTCTTCCGGCTCCCTCAGTGCATTGTGGGTGTGCCCGGAGTGCTGGCTGAGCGTGTTGCATCTGATACGTCCCCTATCTGGGGATCATATATTAAATGGATTTTTAGAACAGGGAGCTGGAAAAAGTGCTTGCTCTGTCCACTCCGCACATTGACCTGGTATTGCAGTACCTCCAGTACTGGTGCACCCCCTTTCCTACAGCAGTTTCCAAAAGCGGGAAAAAAAACTGATGAGCAAGAGGTGCAGCACAGCTGCGGCTGCTAACAACCAAGCACTTAGATTTAGGCCTCATGTCCACGTGATACATGGCGGAAGTATCGCATGATACTTGTGCGACGGCTCGTGTTTCTGCGTGATGTCCTGTAGTTTTTATTTGTACCATTTTGGAGTTTATAAGACTTTATCGCTGTTTATTATAACTTTTTTTGGAGATAGGAATCGGTTACGTGCACACTTCCCATAGACTTGTACAGGGACCCTTGGTGCGCAAATGTGCACAAAAATAGAGCATGGTGAGGTTTTGCACGCATGCGAAATGTGTGAGTAAAGAGAATTCTGAAGGCATCCATTGAAACAAATATGTTTGTGTGAAGCGGCCCTTACTGTACTTTTGTTAGCACGAATCAAGCACATTTGCAAGCGCAAAAAAACACGCAACCATGCCGCCATTTATTGAAATGGGCTCTCTTGGAGCGTTAAGGATATGGGGGCGTGGTCAGACCATGATATTGTTCCAATATCCGCCTGTAAAACCCCCTCGAGGCCTGCCCACGGCAGCAGGAACATATCTATCCTAGAATAAGATGCATGTGGCGCGGAGAGAAACGTGTAGTCCCTCTACGATCCATGCATGCACCTCCACACGTCGTATAATTCTTCTGAGTGTATGATTGGGACAATGGGTGACATGCCCCTGCCGCTCGCGGTGGAGTCCAAGGTAGGGTCCACCACTGAGTTTAGATCTCCTCCGATCACCAAATTCCCCTCTCGAATTTTAGCCACTTCGGAAAGAACATGTTTGAAGAATTTGGCCCTGCCTTTTAAATGGGAAGTAGACATTTACTAGAGTGTAGGTGGTGGCGTTAATTACGCAGACTAATATTAGAAATCGCCCGCCTGGGTCCACGTATACGTTTTTTTGGGAAAATGTAACGTTCCGGCTAATGGCTATCATTACGCCTTTCTTTTTTTTCCCTTCATTTGATGCCAGGAAAATGTTTGGAAATTTAGGGTGGTTGCAGGGGGGGTGTTTATCTCTCAGGAAGTGTGTCTCTTGGGCGAGGAAGATGTCTGAGTGGGACTTAAGAGCCTGTCTCCAAAGCATGCTACGTTTATAGGGGCTGTTCAGGCCTTTTACATTTAGGGATGTGATGCTAATGGGCATAACTGGTAGGTGGTTTATACGCTGGGGAGTCGTTGTGTTTTTTCATATTAAGTATGGTGGGGGGGGGGGGGTAGGGAAGTGGCCTCCTACTGAACCTTTTATAACTATATTTGACATAAGGAAAAAAAACATCATTAACAGTTAACAAAATCAAAATATTGTTCATCCAGCGCCTATCTGCACTGGATGAATGAACCTTAGGTAGGGGTGGCATTTTAAACCATCCACTTTAGGCTCCGTAAAGGAGAAATATAACTATGGGTTCAAGACCCTTTACAACATCAATTTATGCGTGTCTGCCATGCTTATCTGATGTTTTCCAGTCTTGTTCGATTCTTGTAGGAGATTCTACCGCCGTCCTCAGAGGCTTCTGAAGGATAGGGATCCCCCATTGTTTCAGGAACGAGACGCCTTCTTCTGGCGAGGTGGCAACCTGGATGGTTCCATTTTTTGAGATCAGTAGTTTGGTTGGGAATCCCCATCTATACTTGATGTGCGCCTCTCGTAGTGCTGCTGTAACTTCTGTAAACTTTCTCCGAGACTGCAGAGTGGCGGCTGAAAGATCTGGAAATATTTGTATGTCTTCATATGGAGTCGGTAGTGTGCCTCTACGCCTTCCAACTGCCAAGACTTCCTCTTTTATTTTATGGAAGTGTATTCTTGCTAAGATTTCTCTGGGGGCTGACTCAGGGACAGAGCGTGCTTTTGGAATTCTGTGGGCTCTGTCAACTGCATATTCGATCTCGGGAAGGTCCGGGAGGAGCGTTTGGAGTAATTTGAGTATATATTGTGGAATGTCAGGGGGGGTCACAGTCTCTGGAACTCCCCTAAATTTGAGATTGTTTCTTCTGGATCGGTCTTCCAAGTCTATGACCTTCTCTCTCAAATATGCGACTTCTTCCATACTGCCATGCGCATCTACCAACTCGTTGTGGGCTTTGGTAAATTCTCCCATTTTCCGTTCAAGGTGGTCAGTTCTGGTAGCTAGGTGGTCGATGTTAGATTGTAATTGACCAGAGAGGCTCTGTATATCTTTAGAAATGTCCTTTTGCAGCGAGATTAGCATAGTCTTCAGAGCGTTTATAGTTAAGGGGCTTTCAGAGTCGGGATAAGCTTGGAGATTGTTGATAGGATCTGTCTGCGGGGGAGTTTCTTGTGGATTGTTATTTTGGCTCTTTTTTGCCGCCGGTCCTTTTGGGGAGGGGGAGGCTGGTAGGGGGTCCTGAACATTCCTTTTCCCTCCGCTTCCAGGGGAGGTGTTGGGATTGGCTGGGGTAGGCGGGAGAGATCCTGTGGAGGAGTATGGAGACAGAGCCGCAGGGCTGTGGGTGTTGGGTATTTCTTCGGTTACGGGGATGTTTGAATGAGATGTGGCGGGTTTGTTTTTGTTGCTCTGTGTGCCAGGCGGGAAGTACTCTGAGAGTCTCCTGGGGGCCGTTGCTTTAATACGTCGCTTAACCATCCTGAATAGTTAATTCTTGGATATGCGCTGTGGATTGGTCGCTATTTGTTGTATAGTGGTCTACTGGGTGGCGTATTCTTTATGGAGGCGTTGGAAGGCGTAGTTGTTTGTTAAAAGTTCCTTTAGAAGCTCATTGATGTTGAGTGGTCCTGTTATGTGTTGCTGAGGAGCCTCATGTGGCGGGTGGAGTTAGAACATAGAGTCCTGCTATTCCATCTTGAGTGCCTTAGGTAGCGCTCCTGTAGAGTTTTGAAGATTTGTTAAGTGTGGCTTTGCCTGATAAGAGTCCTTTCTTTTTTTAGAACTATCAGTATTTGCTGAGAAGAAAGTGTTTGGGATTGAGGAGTCCGCTGGGTCGCACCGGGAATTTGATATTTGCGTCTGCGAGGCGCGCGATGTATTGCTTCCTTGGGTGTTGCGGGGGCTGGGACTTGCTTCCAGGCTATTTTGTAATGCTGAGGAGGCTATATAGTGTTTTTCTGTCAGTACCCTTTGGCACAGGGTCTGTCTTTGTGGGTTGCTGACAGTTTCTATATAGCAGTCTGGCTATGCAGATATTCCTCCACAGATCACTTGGCAGTAAGGTGGGGAGGTATTCTCCTTGTAGTTAACTGTGGGTCCCTCTTCTCAACACACTTAGGCCTCATGTCCACGGGGAAAATCAGATCCGCTGCAGATTCTCCATGTAGAATCTGCAGCGGGTCCCTCCTGCCCCGCGGACATGAGCGCTGAAAATGGGAATAAATGAGAATAAACTCACCTCCCATCCGCTCCGTTTCTTCTCTTCGCGGCGGCGTCATCTTCTCTCGTCGCGGCCGGATCTTCATTCTTCGGCTCGGCGGATGTGCATGATGACGTCGGTGACGTGCCTCGCGCATGCGCCGGGCCGAAGCAAAATGATCCGGCCGCGACTGAGAGAAGATGGCGCGGCGCCGAAGAGAAGAACCGGAGCGTGTAAGTAAAATATGATTTTTGTGTCCCGCGGATCCGGACGGCTTCCATAGGCTTCAATAGAAGCCCGCGGGAGACCCGCATGAAAATGGAGCATGGTCCAGATTTTTTTCATGCTCCATTTTTTTTAAAATCACTTTTATTGACGATCCGCGGGTATTTATCTACCCGCGGGTGGTCAATGCATCCCTATGGGGTGCGGATCCGCGCGCGGGAGAAGAGTTAAAATCCGCTGCGGATTTTAATTCTTATTTTCCCCGTGGACATGAGGCCTTAGGCCTCCTTCCCACGAACGGATTTACGCCGCGTAAATCCGCGGCAAAAATCCGCTGCGTTGCCCCATGCTATTAGGTTCTATTGAACCTAATAGCACAATGCACACGATGCGTAATTCCACCGCGGAATTACGCACCGTGAAATCTCCCGTTGTCACCCGCAGCATGTTCTATTTGCTGCGGGTGTACGCGCTGACGGCTTCCGTTCACGCTATCTCCCGCTGCAACCAGCGGAAGATAGCGTGAAAAAACGCTTCCCCACCTACCGTCGCTCGTCATATGACGCGGCCGGCGCGTCACGTGACACGGCCGGCCGCGTCATGTGACGCGGTGGGCGTGTCACATGACGCGACGGCGGTGTGCAGGGAAGTGTCTTCACGCGATCTTCCACTGGTAAGTATGGGGTCTCTGGGGGGCGCCGTGACGGGCTTCACTGCGTAATATTACGCGGCGGAGCCCGTCACGCTCGTGGGAAGGAGGCCTTAGGGGCCTCGTTGCTCTTTCTAATGGGCAAGGATTGGCTTTGTTTAGTGCTTTGAGAAAGGGATGAGAAGAGGTTCAGGTCCTGGTTATCTCTGTTTTGGCCACTAGATGGTGCTGTGGTGCATTGATATTTGAATTGCACTACACTTTAATGGAGCCTGCTGTCGGTCTGAGAGCTCCGGGGAGAGGACCTCCGTTCCCCCGCTGCACGTCAGAAATAGTGAGTACTGCTTTAAACTTTGCCTGGTGTTGATGTGCTGGGAGGATCACAGTATCCTCTCTTTTTTACTTTTCTGCTCTGGTCTGGCTAGTATGCCAAGCAGCCTGCTCGACTCAGGGGGGAGGGGGGGCGAGATGGCCGCTGCCTCACAGGGAGCTAGAGACTAGGTGCAGATCTTCCGGTGTGCCCGCCCGTGCTGATTGTCGGCTCTGGGGAGCAGGAGGGGGAAAACCACCAGCGTGGGGATTAGTCCAGCGGGGGATCACCCTGATGATTGTATGTGCCGCCGAGTTGCAGGTTGGTGGCCACGGCGGTATATTCAGAGGGAGGGAGCCGCGGCTGTGTATTTGCAAGGCGCTGCGGTGAGAGCGCGGGCACTGAGGGTGACAGAGCCTCCCCTCCAAGTCGGCAGGGGTTACCTTGTGCCATAGTCCTCTGCTTGGGGCTCCGTGAGCGGTCCTCGCCGGGTGTTTCTGAGCGCGGTACTTGTCGGGTTAGGGCGCGGGCCGCTGTGCAGGGCCGCGGCTCTTCGGCTTCTTTTTGGCGGCTGGAGATCACCAGGTGAGCCTTGTCCGGGCCGGTTGTGGGTTCTGGTGGGTCCCCAGGTGCTGTGCTCTTGTCTGCCTCTGTTTGGGTCACTGATTTGACCCAGAAAAGGGCTGAAAAGGGAGATTCTGTGGAGGAGCAAAACAGCGTGCGACCTCTCTCCTTGCTTGCTAAGCCACGCCCCGGGCCATAGTGTTTTTACGTCCTCCTGAAGTGGGCTTTATTCTCTGAGGAAGTAAAAACATGTGTCCTGCAGAGACTAAAGCCCCTCGGGCTCTGGACGTGACAGCTCCATGCTGTCGGTGTCCGCAGCATGGAGCTGTCATCCCGGGCTGTTCGGACCCGCCCACCCCCGACATTGCGATCGGCGCTATGCAATGGATATGGATGCATTAGACACCTGCAGGTAGTAAAATACCTGCGGATGTCATTTTTCCCTGCAGGCGCGGGTCCCGCGTGCAGGAAAAAATCCGGACATGCTCCATTCAGGCGCGGGTCTCCCGCGGGGACGGCTCACCCTGGTTGAGAAGGTGTTGGGCGGGGCTATGCAAAGGTCTTCCGGCTCCCTCAGTGCATTGTGGGTGTGCCCGGAGTGCTGGCTGAGCGTGTTGCATCTGATACGTCCCCTATCTGGGGATCATATATTAAATGGATTTTTAGAACAGGGAGCTGGAAAAAGTGCTTGCTCTGTCCACTCCGCACATTGACCTGGTATTGCAGTACCTCCAGTACTGGTGCACCCCCTTTCCTACAGCAGTTTCCAAAAGCGGGAAAAAAAACTGATGAGCAAGAGGTGCAGCACAGCTGCGGCTGCTAACAACCAAGCACTTAGATTTAGGCCTCATGTCCACGTGATACATGGCGGAAGTATCGCATGATACTTGTGCGACGGCTCGTGTTTTTGCGTGATGTCCTGTAGTTTTTATTTGTACCATTTTGGAGTTTATAAGACTTTATCGCTGTTTATTATAACTTTTTTTGGAGATAGGAATCGGTTACGTGCACACTTCCCATAGACTTGTACAGGGACCCTTGGTGCGCAAATGTGCACAAAAATAGAGCATGGTGAGGTTTTGCACGCATGCGAAATGTGTGAGTAAAGAGAATTCTGAAGGCATCCATTGAAACAAATATGTTTGTGTGAAGCGGCCCTTACTGTACTTTTGTTAGCACGAATCAAGCACATTTGCAAGCGCAAAAAAACACGCAACCATGCCGCCATTTATTGAAATGGGCTCTCTTGGAGCGTTAAGGATATGGGGGCGTGGTCAGACCATGATATTGTTCCAATATCCGCCTGTAAAACCCCCTCGAGGCCTGCCCACGGCAGCAGGAACATATCTATCCTAGAATAAGATGCATGTGGCGCGGAGAGAAACGTGTAGTCCCTCTACGATCCATGCATGCACCTCCACACGTCGTATAATTCTTCTGAGTGTATGATTGGGACAATGGGTGACATGCCCCTGCCGCTCGCGGTGGAGTCCAAGGTAGGGTCCACCACTGAGTTTAGATCTCCTCCGATCACCAAATTCCCCTCTCGAATTTTAGCCACTTCGGAAAGAACATGTTTGAAGAATTTGGCCCTGCCTTTTAAATGGGAAGTAGACATTTACTAGAGTGTAGGTGGTGGCGTTAATTACGCAGACTAATATTAGAAATCGCCCGCCTGGGTCCACGTATACGTTTTTTTGGGAAAATGTAACGTTCCGGCTAATGGCTATCATTACGCCTTTCTTTTTTTTCCCTTCATTTGATGCCAGGAAAATGTTTGGAAATTTAGGGTGGTTGCAGGGGGGGTGTTTATCTCTCAGGAAGTGTGTCTCTTGGGCGAGGAAGATGTCTGAGTGGGACTTAAGAGCCTGTCTCCAAAGCATGCTACGTTTATAGGGGCTGTTCAGGCCTTTTACATTTAGGGATGTGATGCTAATGGGCATAACTGGTAGGTGGTTTATACGCTGGGGAGTCGTTGTGTTTTTTCATATTAAGTATGGTGGGGGGGGGGGTAGGGAAGTGGCCTCCTACTGAACCTTTTATAACTATATTTGACATAAGGAAAAAAAACATCATTAACAGTTAACAAAATCAAAATATTGTTCATCCAGCGCCTATCTGCACTGGATGAATGAACCTTAGGTAGGGGTGGCATTTTAAACCATCCACTTTAGGCTCCGTAAAGGAGAAATATAACTATGGGTTCAAGACCCTTTACAACATCAATTTATGCGTGTCTGCCATGCTTATCTGATGTTTTCCAGTCTTGTTCGATTCTTGTAGGAGATTCTACCGCCGTCCTCAGAGGCTTCTGAAGGATAGGGATCCCCCATTGTTTCAGGAACGAGACGCCTTCTTCTGGCGAGGTGGCAACCTGGATGGTTCCATTTTTTGAGATCAGTAGTTTGGTTGGGAATCCCCATCTATACTTGATGTGCGCCTCTCGTAGTGCTGCTGTAACTTCTGTAAACTTTCTCCGAGACTGCAGAGTGGCGGCTGAAAGATCTGGAAATATTTGTATGTCTTCATATGGAGTCGGTAGTGTGCCTCTACGCCTTCCAACTGCCAAGACTTCCTCTTTTATTTTATGGAAGTGTATTCTTGCTAAGATTTCTCTGGGGGCTGACTCAGGGACAGAGCGTGCTTTTGGAATTCTGTGGGCTCTGTCAACTGCATATTCGATCTCGGGAAGGTCCGGGAGGAGCGTTTGGAGTAATTTGAGTATATATTGTGGAATGTCAGGGGGGGTCACAGTCTCTGGAACTCCCCTAAATTTGAGATTGTTTCTTCTGGATCGGTCTTCCAAGTCTATGACCTTCTCTCTCAAATATGCGACTTCTTCCATACTGCCATGCGCATCTACCAACTCGTTGTGGGCTTTGGTAAATTCTCCCATTTTCCGTTCAAGGTGGTCAGTTCTGGTAGCTAGGTGGTCGATGTTAGATTGTAATTGACCAGAGAGGCTCTGTATATCTTTAGAAATGTCCTTTTGCAGCGAGATTAGCATAGTCTTCAGAGCGTTTATAGTTAAGGGGCTTTCAGAGTCGGGATAAGCTTGGAGATTGTTGATAGGATCTGTCTGCGGGGGAGTTTCTTGTGGATTGTTATTTTGGCTCTTTTTTGCCGCCGGTCCTTTTGGGGAGGGGGAGGCTGGTAGGGGGTCCTGAACATTCCTTTTCCCTCCGCTTCCAGGGGAGGTGTTGGGATTGGCTGGGGTAGGCGGGAGAGATCCTGTGGAGGAGTATGGAGACAGAGCCGCAGGGCTGTGGGTGTTGGGTATTTCTTCGGTTACGGGGATGTTTGAATGAGATGTGGCGGGTTTGTTTTTGTTGCTCTGTGTGCCAGGCGGGAAGTACTCTGAGAGTCTCCTGGGGGCCGTTGCTTTAATACGTCGCTTAACCATCCTGAATAGTTAATTCTTGGATATGCGCTGTGGATTGGTCGCTATTTGTTGTATAGTGGTCTACTGGGTGGCGTATTCTTTATGGAGGCGTTGGAAGGCGTAGTTGTTTGTTAAAAGTTCCTTTAGAAGCTCATTGATGTTGAGTGGTCCTGTTATGTGTTGCTGAGGAGCCTCATGTGGCGGGTGGAGTTAGAACATAGAGTCCTGCTATTCCATCTTGAGTGCCTTAGGTAGCGCTCCTGTAGAGTTTTGAAGATTTGTTAAGTGTGGCTTTGCCTGATAAGAGTCCTTTCTTTTTTTAGAACTATCAGTATTTGCTGAGAAGAAAGTGTTTGGGATTGAGGAGTCCGCTGGGTCGCACCGGGAATTTGATATTTGCGTCTGCGAGGCGCGCGATGTATTGCTTCCTTGGGTGTTGCGGGGGCTGGGACTTGCTTCCAGGCTATTTTGTAATGCTGAGGAGGCTATATAGTGTTTTTCTGTCAGTACCCTTTGGCACAGGGTCTGTCTTTGTGGGTTGCTGACAGTTTCTATATAGCAGTCTGGCTATGCAGATATTCCTCCACAGATCACTTGGCAGTAAGGTGGGGAGGTATTCTCCTTGTAGTTAACTGTGGGTCCCTCTTCTCAACACACTTAGGCCTCATGTCCACGGGGAAAATCAGATCCGCTGCAGATTCTCCATGTAGAATCTGCAGCGGGTCCCTCCTGCCCCGCGGACATGAGCGCTGAAAATGGGAATAAATGAGAATAAACTCACCTCCCATCCGCTCCGTTTCTTCTCTTCGCGGCGGCGTCATCTTCTCTCTTCGCGGCCGGATCTTCATTCTTCGGCTCGGCGGATGTGCATGCGCCGGGCCGAAGCAAAATGATCCGGCCGCGACTGAGAGAAGATGGCGCGGCGCCGAAGAGAAGAACCGGAGCGTGTAAGTAAAATATGATTTTTGTGTCCCGCGGATCCGGACGGCTTCCATAGGCTTCAATAGAAGCCCGCGGGAGACCCGCATGAAAATGGAGCATGGTCCAGATTTTTTTCATGCTCCATTTTTTTTAAAATCACTTTTATTGACGATCCGCGGGTATTTATCTACCCGCGGGTGGTCAATGCATCCCTATGGGGTGCGGATCCGCGCGCGGGAGAAGAGTTAAAATCCGCTGCGGATTTTAATTCTTATTTTCCCCGTGGACATGAGGCCTTAGGCCTCCTTCCCACGAACGGATTTACGCCGCGTAAATCCGCGGCAAAAATCCGCTGCGTTGCCCCATGCTATTAGGTTCTATTGAACCTAATAGCACAATGCACACGATGCGTAATTCCACCGCGGAATTACGCACCGTGAAATCTCCCGTTGTCACCCGCAGCATGTTCTATTTGCTGCGGGTGTACGCGCTGACGGCTTCCGTTCACGCTATCTCCCGCTGCAACCAGCGGAAGATAGCGTGAAAAAACGCTTCCCCACCTACCGTCGCTCGTCATATGACGCGGCCGGCGCGTCACGTGACACGGCCGGCCGCGTCATGTGACGCGGTGGGCGTGTCACATGACGCGACGGCGGTGTGCAGGGAAGTGTCTTCACGCGATCTTCCACTGGTAAGTATGGGGTCTCTGGGGGGCGCCGTGACGGGCTTCACTGCGTAATATTACGCGGCGGAGCCCGTCACGCTCGTGGGAAGGAGGCCTTAGGGGCCTCGTTGCTCTTTCTAATGGGCAAGGATTGGCTTTGTTTAGTGCTTTGAGAAAGGGATGAGAAGAGGTTCAGGTCCTGGTTATCTCTGTTTTGGCCACTAGATGGTGCTGTGGTGCATTGATATTTGAATTGCACTACACTTTAATGGAGCCTGCTGTCGGTCTGAGAGCTCCGGGGAGAGGACCTCCGTTCCCCCGCTGCACGTCAGAAATAGTGAGTACTGCTTTAAACTTTGCCTGGTGTTGATGTGCTGGGAGGATCACAGTATCCTCTCTTTTTTACTTTTCTGCTCTGGTCTGGCTAGTATGCCAAGCAGCCTGCTCGACTCAGGGGGGAGGGGGGGCGAGATGGCCGCTGCCTCACAGGGAGCTAGAGATTAAGTGCAGATCTTCCGGTGTGCCTGCCCGTGCTGATTGTCGGCTCTGGGGAGCAGGAGGGGGAAAACCACCAGCGTGGGGATTAGTCCAGCGGGGGATCACCCTGATGAGTGTATGTGCCGCCGAGTTGCAGGTTGGTGGCCACGGCGGTATATTCAGAGGGAGGGAGCCGCGGCTGTGTATTTGCAAGGCGCTGCGGTGAGAGCGCGGGCACTGAGGGTGACAGAGCCTCCCCTCCAAGTCGGCAGGGGTTACCTTGTGCCATAGTCCTCTGCTTGGGGCTCCGTGAGCGGTCCTCGCCGGGTGTTTCTGAGCGCGGTACTTGTCGGGTTAGGGCGCGGGCCGCTGTGCAGGGCCGCGGCTCTTCGGCTTCTTTTTGGCGGCTGGAGATCACCAGGTGAGCCTTGTCCGGGCCGGTTGTGGGTTCTGGTGGGTCCCCAGGTGCTGTGCTCTTGTCTGCCTCTGTTTGGGTCACTGATTTGACCCAGAAAAGGGCTGAAAAGGGAGATTCTGTGGAGGAGCAAAACAGCGTGCGACCTCTCTCCTTGCTTGCTAAGCCACGCCCCGGGCCATAGTGTTTTTACGTCCTCCTGAAGTGGGCTTTATTCTCTGAGGAAGTAAAAACATGTGTCCTGCAGAGACTAAAGCCCCTCGGGCTCTGGACGTGACAGCTCCATGCTGTCGGTGTCCGCAGCATGGAGCTGTCATCCCGGGCTGTTCGGACCCGCCCACCCCCGACATTGCGATCGGCGCTATGCAATGGATATGGATGCATTAGACACCTGCAGGTAGTAAAATACCTGCGGATGTCATTTTTCCCTGCAGGCGCGGGTCCCGCGTGCAGGAAAAAATCCGGACATGCTCCATTCAGGCGCGGGTCTCCCGCGGGGACGGCTCACCCTGGTTGAGAAGGTGTTGGGCGGGGCTATGCAAAGGTCTTCCGGCTCCCTCAGTGCATTGTGGGTGTGCCCGGAGTGCTGGCTGAGCGTGTTGCATCTGATACGTCCCCTATCTGGGGATCATATATTAAATGGATTTTTAGAACAGGGAGCTGGAAAAAGTGCTTGCTCTGTCCACTCCGCACATTGACCTGGTATTGCAGTACCTCCAGTACTGGTGCACCCCCTTTCCTACAGCAGTTTCCAAAAGCGGGAAAAAAAACTGATGAGCAAGAGGTGCAGCACAGCTGCGGCTGCTAACAACCAAGCACTTAGATTTAGGCCTCATGTCCACGTGATACATGGCGGAAGTATCGCATGATACTTGTGCGACGGCTCGTGTTTTTGCGTGATGTCCTGTAGTTTTTATTTGTACCATTTTGGAGTTTATAAGACTTTATCGCTGTTTATTATAACTTTTTTTGGAGATAGGAATCGGTTACGTGCACACTTCCCATAGACTTGTACAGGGACCCTTGGTGCGCAAATGTGCACAAAAATAGAGCATGGTGAGGTTTTGCACGCATGCGAAATGTGTGAGTAAAGAGAATTCTGAAGGCATCCATTGAAACAAATATGTTTGTGTGAAGCGGCCCTTACTGTACTTTTGTTAGCACGAATCAAGCACATTTGCAAGCGCAAAAAAACACGCAACCATGCCGCCATTTATTGAAATGGGCTCTCTTGGAGCGTTAAGGATATGGGGGCGTGGTCAGACCATGATATTGTTCCAATATCCGCCTGTAAAACCCCCTCGAGGCCTGCCCACGGCAGCAGGAACATATCTATCCTAGAATAAGATGCATGTGGCGCGGAGAGAAACGTGTAGTCCCTCTACGATCCATGCATGCACCTCCACACGTCGTATAATTCTTCTGAGTGTATGATTGGGACAATGGGTGACATGCCCCTGCCGCTCGCGGTGGAGTCCAAGGTAGGGTCCACCACTGAGTTTAGATCTCCTCCGATCACCAAATTCCCCTCTCGAATTTTAGCCACTTCGGAAAGAACATGTTTGAAGAATTTGGCCCTGCCTTTTAAATGGGAAGTAGACATTTACTAGAGTGTAGGTGGTGGCGTTAATTACGCAGACTAATATTAGAAATCGCCCGCCTGGGTCCACGTATACGTTTTTTTGGGAAAATGTAACGTTCCGGCTAATGGCTATCATTACGCCTTTCTTTTTTTTCCCTTCATTTGATGCCAGGAAAATGTTTGGAAATTTAGGGTGGTTGCAGGGGGGGTGTTTATCTCTCAGGAAGTGTGTCTCTTGGGCGAGGAAGATGTCTGAGTGGGACTTAAGAGCCTGTCTCCAAAGCATGCTACGTTTATAGGGGCTGTTCAGGCCTTTTACATTTAGGGATGTGATGCTAATGGGCATAACTGGTAGGTGGTTTATACGCTGGGGAGTCGTTGTGTTTTTTCATATTAAGTATGGTGGGGGGGGGGGTAGGGAAGTGGCCTCCTACTGAACCTTTTATAACTATATTTGACATAAGGAAAAAAAACATCATTAACAGTTAACAAAATCAAAATATTGTTCATCCAGCGCCTATCTGCACTGGATGAATGAACCTTAGGTAGGGGTGGCATTTTAAACCATCCACTTTAGGCTCCGTAAAGGAGAAATATAACTATGGGTTCAAGACCCTTTACAACATCAATTTATGCGTGTCTGCCATGCTTATCTGATGTTTTCCAGTCTTGTTCGATTCTTGTAGGAGATTCTACCGCCGTCCTCAGAGGCTTCTGAAGGATAGGGATCCCCCATTGTTTCAGGAACGAGACGCCTTCTTCTGGCGAGGTGGCAACCTGGATGGTTCCATTTTTTGAGATCAGTAGTTTGGTTGGGAATCCCCATCTATACTTGATGTGCGCCTCTCGTAGTGCTGCTGTAACTTCTGTAAACTTTCTCCGAGACTGCAGAGTGGCGGCTGAAAGATCTGGAAATATTTGTATGTCTTCATATGGAGTCGGTAGTGTGCCTCTACGCCTTCCAACTGCCAAGACTTCCTCTTTTATTTTATGGAAGTGTATTCTTGCTAAGATTTCTCTGGGGGCTGACTCAGGGACAGAGCGTGCTTTTGGAATTCTGTGGGCTCTGTCAACTGCATATTCGATCTCGGGAAGGTCCGGGAGGAGCGTTTGGAGTAATTTGAGTATATATTGTGGAATGTCAGGGGGGGTCACAGTCTCTGGAACTCCCCTAAATTTGAGATTGTTTCTTCTGGATCGGTCTTCCAAGTCTATGACCTTCTCTCTCAAATATGCGACTTCTTCCATACTGCCATGCGCATCTACCAACTCGTTGTGGGCTTTGGTAAATTCTCCCATTTTCCGTTCAAGGTGGTCAGTTCTGGTAGCTAGGTGGTCGATGTTAGATTGTAATTGACCAGAGAGGCTCTGTATATCTTTAGAAATGTCCTTTTGCAGCGAGATTAGCATAGTCTTCAGAGCGTTTATAGTTAAGGGGCTTTCAGAGTCGGGATAAGCTTGGAGATTGTTGATAGGATCTGTCTGCGGGGGAGTTTCTTGTGGATTGTTATTTTGGCTCTTTTTTGCCGCCGGTCCTTTTGGGGAGGGGGAGGCTGGTAGGGGGTCCTGAACATTCCTTTTCCCTCCGCTTCCAGGGGAGGTGTTGGGATTGGCTGGGGTAGGCGGGAGAGATCCTGTGGAGGAGTATGGAGACAGAGCCGCAGGGCTGTGGGTGTTGGGTATTTCTTCGGTTACGGGGATGTTTGAATGAGATGTGGCGGGTTTGTTTTTGTTGCTCTGTGTGCCAGGCGGGAAGTACTCTGAGAGTCTCCTGGGGGCCGTTGCTTTAATACGTCGCTTAACCATCCTGAATAGTTAATTCTTGGATATGCGCTGTGGATTGGTCGCTATTTGTTGTATAGTGGTCTACTGGGTGGCGTATTCTTTATGGAGGCGTTGGAAGGCGTAGTTGTTTGTTAAAAGTTCCTTTAGAAGCTCATTGATGTTGAGTGGTCCTGTTATGTGTTGCTGAGGAGCCTCATGTGGCGGGTGGAGTTAGAACATAGAGTCCTGCTATTCCATCTTGAGTGCCTTAGGTAGCGCTCCTGTAGAGTTTTGAAGATTTGTTAAGTGTGGCTTTGCCTGATAAGAGTCCTTTCTTTTTTTAGAACTATCAGTATTTGCTGAGAAGAAAGTGTTTGGGATTGAGGAGTCCGCTGGGTCGCACCGGGAATTTGATATTTGCGTCTGCGAGGCGCGCGATGTATTGCTTCCTTGGGTGTTGCGGGGGCTGGGACTTGCTTCCAGGCTATTTTGTAATGCTGAGGAGGCTATATAGTGTTTTTCTGTCAGTACCCTTTGGCACAGGGTCTGTCTTTGTGGGTTGCTGACAGTTTCTATATAGCAGTCTGGCTATGCAGATATTCCTCCACAGATCACTTGGCAGTAAGGTGGGGAGGTATTCTCCTTGTAGTTAACTGTGGGTCCCTCTTCTCAACACACTTAGGCCTCATGTCCACGGGGAAAATCAGATCCGCTGCAGATTCTCCATGTAGAATCTGCAGCGGGTCCCTCCTGCCCCGCGGACATGAGCGCTGAAAATGGGAATAAATGAGAATAAACTCACCTCCCATCCGCTCCGTTTCTTCTCTTCGCGGCGGCGTCATCTTCTCTCGTCGCGGCCGGATCTTCATTCTTCGGCTCGGCGGATGTGCATGATGACGTCGGTGACGTGCCTCGCGCATGCGCCGGGCCGAAGCAAAATGATCCGGCCGCGACTGAGAGAAGATGGCGCGGCGCCGAAGAGAAGAACCGGAGCGTGTAAGTAAAATATGATTTTTGTGTCCCGCGGATCCGGACGGCTTCCATAGGCTTCAATAGAAGCCCGCGGGAGACCCGCATGAAAATGGAGCATGGTCCAGATTTTTTTCATGCTCCATTTTTTTTAAAATCACTTTTATTGACGATCCGCGGGTATTTATCTACCCGCGGGTGGTCAATGCATCCCTATGGGGTGCGGATCCGCGCGCGGGAGAAGAGTTAAAATCCGCTGCGGATTTTAATTCTTATTTTCCCCGTGGACATGAGGCCTTAGGCCTCCTTCCCACGAACGGATTTACGCCGCGTAAATCCGCGGCAAAAATCCGCTGCGTTGCCCCATGCTATTAGGTTCTATTGAACCTAATAGCACAATGCACACGATGCGTAATTCCACCGCGGAATTACGCACCGTGAAATCTCCCGTTGTCACCCGCAGCATGTTCTATTTGCTGCGGGTGTACGCGCTGACGGCTTCCGTTCACGCTATCTCCCGCTGCAACCAGCGGAAGATAGCGTGAAAAAACGCTTCCCCGCCTACCGCCGCACGTCATATGACGCGGCCGGCGCGTCACGTGACACGGCCGGCCGCGTCATGTGACGCGGTGGGCGTGTCACATGACGCGACGGCGGTGTGCAGGGAAGTGTCTTCACGCGATCTTCCGCTGGTAAGTATGGGGTCTCTGGGGGGCGCCGTGACGGGCTTCACTGCGTAATATTACGCGGCGGAGCCCGTCACGCTCGTGGGAAGGAGGCCTTAGGGGCCTCGTTGCTCTTTCTAATGGGCAAGGATTGGCTTTGTTTAGTGCTTTGAGAAAGGGATGAGAAGAGGTTCAGGTCCTGGTTATCTCTGTTTTGGCCACTAGATGGTGCTGTGGTGCATTGATATTTGAATTGCACTACACTTTAATGGAGCCTGCTGTCGGTCTGAGAGCTCCGGGGAGAGGACCTCCGTTCCCCCGCTGCACGTCAGAAATAGTGAGTACTGCTTTAAACTTTGCCTGGTGTTGATGTGCTGGGAGGATCACAGTATCCTCTCTTTTTTACTTTTCTGCTCTGGTCTGGCTAGTATGCCAAGCAGCCTGCTCGACTCAGGGGGGAGGGGGGGCGAGATGGCCGCTGCCTCACAGGGAGCTAGAGACTAGGTGCAGATCTTCCGGTGTGCCCGCCCGTGCTGATTGTCGGCTCTGGGGAGCAGGAGGGGGAAAACCACCAGCGTGGGGATTAGTCCAGCGGGGGATCACCCTGATGATTGTATGTGCCGCCGAGTTGCAGGTTGGTGGCCACGGCGGTATATTCAGAGGGAGGGAGCCGCGGCTGTGTATTTGCAAGGCGCTGCGGTGAGAGCGCGGGCACTGAGGGTGACAGAGCCTCCCCTCCAAGTCGGCAGGGGTTACCTTGTGCCATAGTCCTCTGCTTGGGGCTCCGTGAGCGGTCCTCGCCGGGTGTTTCTGAGCGCGGTACTTGTCGGGTTAGGGCGCGGGCCACTGTGCAGGGCCGCGGCTCTTCGGCTTCTTTTTGGCGGCTGGAGATCACCAGGTGAGCCTTGTCCGGGCCGGTTGTGGGTTCTGGTGGGTCCCCAGGTGCTGTGCTCTTGTCTGCCTCTGTTTGGGTCACTGATTTGACCCAGAAAAGGGCTGAAAAGGGAGATTCTGTGGAGGAGCAAAACAGCGTGCGACCTCTCTCCTTGCTTGCTAAGCCACGCCCCGGGCCATAGTGTTTTTACGTCCTCCCGAAGTGGGCTTTATTCTCTGAGGAAGTAAAAACATGTGTCCTGCAGAGAATAAAGCCCCTCGGGCTCTGGACATGACAGCTCCATGCTGTCGGTGTCCGCAGCATGGAGCTGTCATCCCGGGCTGTTCGGACCCCCCCACCCCCGACATTGCGATCGGCGCTATGCAATGGATATGGATGCATTAGACACCTGCAGGTAGTAAAATACCTGCGGATGTCATTTTTCCCTGCAGGCGCGGGTCCCGCGTGCAGGAAAAAATCCGGACATGCTCCATTCAGGCGCGGGTCTCCCGCGGGGACGGCTCACCCTGGTTGAGAAGGTGTTGGGCGGGGCTATGCAAAGGTCTTCCGGCTCCCTCAGTGCATTGTGGGTGTGCCCGGAGTGCTGGCTGAGCGTGTTGCATCTGATACGTCCCCTATCTGGGGATCATATATTAAATGGATTTTTAGAACAGGGAGCTGGAAAAAGTGCTTGCTCTGTCCACTCCGCACATTGACCTGGTATTGCAGTACCTCCAGTACTGGTGCACCCCCTTTCCTACAGCAGTTTCCAAAAGCGGGAAAAAAAACTGATGAGCAAGAGGTGCAGCACAGCTGCGGCTGCTAACAACCAAGCACTTAGATTTAGGCCTCATGTCCACGTGATACATGGCGGAAGTATCGCATGATACTTGTGCGACGGCTCGTGTTTCTGCGTGATGTCCTGTAGTTTTTATTTGTACCATTTTGGAGTTTATAAGACTTTATCGCTGTTTATTATAACTTTTTTTGGAGATAGGAATCGGTTACGTGCACACTTCCCATAGACTTGTACAGGGACCCTTGGTGCGCAAATGTGCACAAAAATAGAGCATGGTGAGGTTTTGCACGCATGCGAAATGTGTGAGTAAAGAGAATTCTGAAGGCATCCATTGAAACAAATATGTTTGTGTGAAGCGGCCCTTACTGTACTTTTGTTAGCACGAATCAAGCACATTTGCAAGCGCAAAAAAACACGCAACCATGCCGCCATTTATTGAAATGGGCTCTCTTGGAGCGTTAAGGATATGGGGGCGTGGTCAGACCATGATATTGTTCCAATATCCGCCTGTAAAACCCCCTCGAGGCCTGCCCACGGCAGCAGGAACATATCTATCCTAGAATAAGATGCATGTGGCGCGGAGAGAAACGTGTAGTCCCTCTACGATCCATGCATGCACCTCCACACGTCGTATAATTCTTCTGAGTGTATGATTGGGACAATGGGTGACATGCCCCTGCCGCTCGCGGTGGAGTCCAAGGTAGGGTCCACCACTGAGTTTAGATCTCCTCCGATCACCAAATTCCCCTCTCGAATTTTAGCCACTTCGGAAAGAACATGTTTGAAGAATTTGGCCCTGCCTTTTAAATGGGAAGTAGACATTTACTAGAGTGTAGGTGGTGGCGTTAATTACGCAGACTAATATTAGAAATCGCCCGCCTGGGTCCACGTATACGTTTTTTTGGGAAAATGTAACGTTCCGGCTAATGGCTATCATTACGCCTTTCTTTTTTTTCCCTTCATTTGATGCCAGGAAAATGTTTGGAAATTTAGGGTGGTTGCAGGGGGGGTGTTTATCTCTCAGGAAGTGTGTCTCTTGGGCGAGGAAGATGTCTGAGTGGGACTTAAGAGCCTGTCTCCAAAGCATGCTACGTTTATAGGGGCTGTTCAGGCCTTTTACATTTAGGGATGTGATGCTAATGGGCATAACTGGTAGGTGGTTTATACGCTGGGGAGTCGTTGTGTTTTTTCATATTAAGTATGGTGGGGGGGGGGTAGGGAAGTGGCCTCCTACTGAACCTTTTATAACTATATTTGACATAAGGAAAAAAAACATCATTAACAGTTAACAAAATCAAAATATTGTTCATCCAGCGCCTATCTGCACTGGATGAATGAACCTTAGGTAGGGGTGGCATTTTAAACCATCCACTTTAGGCTCCGTAAAGGAGAAATATAACTATGGGTTCAAGACCCTTTACAACATCAATTTATGCGTGTCTGCCATGCTTATCTGATGTTTTCCAGTCTTGTTCGATTCTTGTAGGAGATTCTACCGCCGTCCTCAGAGGCTTCTGAAGGATAGGGATCCCCCATTGTTTCAGGAACGAGACGCCTTCTTCTGGCGAGGTGGCAACCTGGATGGTTCCATTTTTTGAGATCAGTAGTTTGGTTGGGAATCCCCATCTATACTTGATGTGCGCCTCTCGTAGTGCTGCTGTAACTTCTGTAAACTTTCTCCGAGACTGCAGAGTGGCGGCTGAAAGATCTGGAAATATTTGTATGTCTTCATATGGAGTCGGTAGTGTGCCTCTACGCCTTCCAACTGCCAAGACTTCCTCTTTTATTTTATGGAAGTGTATTCTTGCTAAGATTTCTCTGGGGGCTGACTCAGGGACAGAGCGTGCTTTTGGAATTCTGTGGGCTCTGTCAACTGCATATTCGATCTCGGGAAGGTCCGGGAGGAGCGTTTGGAGTAATTTGAGTATATATTGTGGAATGTCAGGGGGGGTCACAGTCTCTGGAACTCCCCTAAATTTGAGATTGTTTCTTCTGGATCGGTCTTCCAAGTCTATGACCTTCTCTCTCAAATATGCGACTTCTTCCATACTGCCATGCGCATCTACCAACTCGTTGTGGGCTTTGGTAAATTCTCCCATTTTCCGTTCAAGGTGGTCAGTTCTGGTAGCTAGGTGGTCGATGTTAGATTGTAATTGACCAGAGAGGCTCTGTATATCTTTAGAAATGTCCTTTTGCAGCGAGATTAGCATAGTCTTCAGAGCGTTTATAGTTAAGGGGCTTTCAGAGTCGGGATAAGCTTGGAGATTGTTGATAGGATCTGTCTGCGGGGGAGTTTCTTGTGGATTGTTATTTTGGCTCTTTTTTGCCGCCGGTCCTTTTGGGGAGGGGGAGGCTGGTAGGGGGTCCTGAACATTCCTTTTCCCTCCGCTTCCAGGGGAGGTGTTGGGATTGGCTGGGGTAGGCGGGAGAGATCCTGTGGAGGAGTATGGAGACAGAGCCGCAGGGCTGTGGGTGTTGGGTATTTCTTCGGTTACGGGGATGTTTGAATGAGATGTGGCGGGTTTGTTTTTGTTGCTCTGTGTGCCAGGCGGGAAGTACTCTGAGAGTCTCCTGGGGGCCGTTGCTTTAATACGTCGCTTAACCATCCTGAATAGTTAATTCTTGGATATGCGCTGTGGATTGGTCGCTATTTGTTGTATAGTGGTCTACTGGGTGGCGTATTCTTTATGGAGGCGTTGGAAGGCGTAGTTGTTTGTTAAAAGTTCCTTTAGAAGCTCATTGATGTTGAGTGGTCCTGTTATGTGTTGCTGAGGAGCCTCATGTGGCGGGTGGAGTTAGAACATAGAGTCCTGCTATTCCATCTTGAGTGCCTTAGGTAGCGCTCCTGTAGAGTTTTGAAGATTTGTTAAGTGTGGCTTTGCCTGATAAGAGTCCTTTCTTTTTTTAGAACTATCAGTATTTGCTGAGAAGAAAGTGTTTGGGATTGAGGAGTCCGCTGGGTCGCACCGGGAATTTGATATTTGCGTCTGCGAGGCGCGCGATGTATTGCTTCCTTGGGTGTTGCGGGGGCTGGGACTTGCTTCCAGGCTATTTTGTAATGCTGAGGAGGCTATATAGTGTTTTTCTGTCAGTACCCTTTGGCACAGGGTCTGTCTTTGTGGGTTGCTGACAGTTTCTATATAGCAGTCTGGCTATGCAGATATTCCTCCACAGATCACTTGGCAGTAAGGTGGGGAGGTATTCTCCTTGTAGTTAACTGTGGGTCCCTCTTCTCAACACACTTAGGCCTCATGTCCACGGGGAAAATCAGATCCGCTGCAGATTCTCCATGTAGAATCTGCAGCGGGTCCCTCCTGCCCCGCGGACATGAGCGCTGAAAATGGGAATAAATGAGAATAAACTCACCTCCCATCCGCTCCGTTTCTTCTCTTCGCGGCGGCGTCATCTTCTCTCGTCGCGGCCGGATCTTCATTCTTCGGCTCGGCGGATGTGCATGATGACGTCGGTGACGTGCCTCGCGCATGCGCCGGGCCGAAGCAAAATGATCCGGCCGCGACTGAGAGAAGATGGCGCGGCGCCGAAGAGAAGAACCGGAGCGTGTAAGTAAAATATGATTTTTGTGTCCCGCGGATCCGGACGGCTTCCATAGGCTTCAATAGAAGCCCGCGGGAGACCCGCATGAAAATGGAGCATGGTCCAGATTTTTTTCATGCTCCATTTTTTTTAAAATCACTTTTATTGACGATCCGCGGGTATTTATCTACCCGCGGGTGGTCAATGCATCCCTATGGGGTGCGGATCCGCGCGCGGGAGAAGAGTTAAAATCCGCTGCGGATTTTAATTCTTATTTTCCCCGTGGACATGAGGCCTTAGGCCTCCTTCCCACGAACGGATTTACGCCGCGTAAATCCGCGGCAAAAATCCGCTGCGTTGCCCCATGCTATTAGGTTCTATTGAACCTAATAGCACAATGCACACGATGCGTAATTCCACCGCGGAATTACGCACCGTGAAATCTCCCGTTGTCACCCGCAGCATGTTCTATTTGCTGCGGGTGTACGCGCTGACGGCTTCCGTTCACGCTATCTCCCGCTGCAACCAGCGGAAGATAGCGTGAAAAAACGCTTCCCCGCCTACCGCCGCACGTCATATGACGCGGCCGGCGCGTCACGTGACACGGCCGGCCGCGTCATGTGACGCGGTGGGCGTGTCACATGACGCGACGGCGGTGTGCAGGGAAGTGTCTTCACGCGATCTTCCGCTGGTAAGTATGGGGTCTCTGGGGGGCGCCGTGACGGGCTTCACTGCGTAATATTACGCGGCGGAGCCCGTCACGCTCGTGGGAAGGAGGCCTTAGGGGCCTCGTTGCTCTTTCTAATGGGCAAGGATTGGCTTTGTTTAGTGCTTTGAGAAAGGGATGAGAAGAGGTTCAGGTCCTGGTTATCTCTGTTTTGGCCACTAGATGGTGCTGTGGTGCATTGATATTTGAATTGCACTACACTTTAATGGAGCCTGCTGTCGGTCTGAGAGCTCCGGGGAGAGGACCTCCGTTCCCCCGCTGCACGTCAGAAATAGTGAGTACTGCTTTAAACTTTGCCTGGTGTTGATGTGCTGGGAGGATCACAGTATCCTCTCTTTTTTACTTTTCTGCTCTGGTCTGGCTAGTATGCCAAGCAGCCTGCTCGACTCAGGGGGGAGGGGGGGCGAGATGGCCGCTGCCTCACAGGGAGCTAGAGACTAGGTGCAGATCTTCCGGTGTGCCCGCCCGTGCTGATTGTCGGCTCTGGGGAGCAGGAGGGGGAAAACCACCAGCGTGGGGATTAGTCCAGCGGGGGATCACCCTGATGATTGTATGTGCCGCCGAGTTGCAGGTTGGTGGCCACGGCGGTATATTCAGAGGGAGGGAGCCGCGGCTGTGTATTTGCAAGGCGCTGCGGTGAGAGCGCGGGCACTGAGGGTGACAGAGCCTCCCCTCCAAGTCGGCAGGGGTTACCTTGTGCCATAGTCCTCTGCTTGGGGCTCCGTGAGCGGTCCTCGCCGGGTGTTTCTGAGCGCGGTACTTGTCGGGTTAGGGCGCGGGCCGCTGTGCAGGGCCGCGGCTCTTCGGCTTCTTTTTGGCGGCTGGAGATCACCAGGTGAGCCTTGTCCGGGCCGGTTGTGGGTTCTGGTGGGTCCCCAGGTGCTGTGCTCTTGTCTGCCTCTGTTTGGGTCACTGATTTGACCCAGAAAAGGGCTGAAAAGGGAGATTCTGTGGAGGAGCAAAACAGCGTGCGACCTCTCTCCTTGCTTGCTAAGCCACGCCCCGGGCCATAGTGTTTTTACGTCCTCCCGAAGTGGGCTTTATTCTCTGAGGAAGTAAAAACATGTGTCCTGCAGAGAATAAAGCCCCTCGGGCTCTGGACATGACAGCTCCATGCTGTCGGTGTCCGCAGCATGGAGCTGTCATCCCGGGCTGTTCGGACCCCCCCACCCCCGACATTGCGATCGGCGCTATGCAATGGATATGGATGCATTAGACACCTGCAGGTAGTAAAATACCTGCGGATGTCATTTTTCCCTGCAGGCGCGGGTCCCGCGTGCAGGAAAAAATCCGGACATGCTCCATTCAGGCGCGGGTCTCCCGCGGGGACGGCTCACCCTGGTTGAGAAGGCGTTGGGCGGGGCTATGCAAAGGTCTTCCGGCTCCCTCAGTGCATTGTGGGTGTGCCCGGAGTGCTGGCTGAGCGTGTTGCATCTGATACGTCCCCTATCTGGGGATCATATATTAAATGGATTTTTAGAACAGGGAGCTGGAAAAAGTGCTTGCTCTGTCCACTCCGCACATTGACCTGGTATTGCAGTACCTCCAGTACTGGTGCACCCCCTTTCCTACAGCAGTTTCCAAAAGCAGGAAAAAAAACTGATGAGCAAGAGGTGCAGCGCAGCTGCGGCTGCTAACAACCAAGCACTTAGATTTAGGCCTCATGTCCACGTGATACATGGCGGAAGTATCGCATGATACTTGTGCGACGGCTCGTGTTTTTGCGTGATGTCCTGTAGTTTTTATTTGTACCATTTTGGAGTTTATAAGACTTTATCGCTGTTTATTATAACTTTTTTTGGAGATAGGAATCGGTTACGTGCACACTTCCCATAGACTTGTACAGGGACCCTTGGTGCGCAAATGTGCACAAAAATAGAGCATGGTGAGGTTTTGCACGCATGCGAAATGTGTGAGTAAAGAGAATTCTGAAGGCATCCATTGAAACAAATATGTTTGTGTGAAGCGGCCCTTACTGTACTTTTGTTAGCACGAATCAAGCACATTTGCAAGCGCAAAAAAACACGCAACCATGCCGCCATTTATTGAAATGGGCAATTAGTGTAATTAGAATAATACATGTTCTGCCCCTGCAGAAATGCACGAGAAAATAAAGGGGACTGCTTTTTTTTTTTAACAAAATGCGCATGCAAAATACACTTATGTGAAGGAACTCGCTGCAATCAGCGGGTTCTACTGACGTGTATTTAGCATGTATATTTTTCATGCATAATATGCTGCGCAAATACATCTGTGTGAATCTGGCCGAAGAGCCCACGGTGGTATGCGTAAAACGCTGCGTCTCTGCGGTGAGAACACAGTCGTGGACATGAGCCCTAAGGCTGGAGCTCTATGGAGTCTTTCGCCATGACATGGGTCATGTGACCAAAGATCGCTGTGCAGCCCTGTGAACTTGCATTCTCAAATATATCAATGGGGTCGCGCAAGTTCCCACAACCTATAGATTGCTTAAACCTCTACGAGGTTGGATTTTTGCAATATATTGGTCGCAGCTACTTGTGAGTTGTATCGCAACTCCATTGTCTTCAGTAAGGCCGGTTGCACACGACCGCTTCACATTCCGAATGCGGGATACCACTGCGGAATCTGGCCGTTAACCCAGACGGTGACCCTGCGTTCCTGCAGAATCTGCAATGCGGATGACCGCGAGAGTGAAGGAAGTAGCAGTAGTATGTATCTTTCAATGCATGTGATTTGCTGCGGATCCTCCGTGTGGACGACGACTGTGGATTGAACAATAGGAAACCGGTGGTGTGAAGCCGGCCCGAGAGTGTGAGGTCGCAGGGCTATACAGCAATCTTGGTCGCGTAGCACTAGTCTCATTGCATGACTACGACTCCGCCGTTCATGGGAGCTCAGTGCTTGACCATCTCCGTCAGCTCCACAGAAGTGAATGGAGAAGTAGTCACACGTTTAAAGAAATCTCATCCATATAATGTTGTCTCTATTGTATATATTGTTATTATGCTGTCTCCATATGTGTATATGTCTGTATATGTGTGTGTGTGTGTGTGTGTATGTGTATGTATATATATATATATTTTTTTTCTTTTTCTTTCCTGAGGAAGCGAAGCATGCCTTGAGGCTTGTGTTCTGGATGTTTTAAAACTCTGCTAAAACCACTGATTACCAATGATCTATTGGTGGGCAATTAAAAAAAAAAACAGTAATGGAGCTAAAAGTGATGTAGAAGTAGTAGCCGTGAAAAGGAGTGGAGGTTGGAGGGGTCTGTAGAGGGCCCCAAGCTAAACTTATGCACCCGAGCCCATGAGCCTCTATCTACGCCCCTGCTCTGGGTAATATGCAAATAAGGGAGCTGGCATGAATCCTCCTTAGGGAGAGCAACTACAAACTGAGTAAGCAGATGCACCTGGCCATGCACGCTCCTCTGGGTAATATGCAAATAAGGGAGCTGGCATAAATCCTCCTTAGGGAGAGCAAGTACAAATTGAGTAAGTAGACGCACCTGGCTGTGCACGCTCCTCTGGGTAATATGCAAATGAAGGAGCTGGCATGAATCCTCCTTAGGGAGAGCACCTACAAACTGAGTAAGGAGACGAACCTGGCCATGCACGCTCCTCTGGGTAATATGCAAATAAGGGAACTGGCATGAATCCTCCTTAGGGAGAGCAAGTACAAATTGAGTAAGTAGATGCACCTGGCCATGCACGCTCCTCTGGGTAATATGCAAATGAAGGAGCTGGCATGAATCCTCCTTAGGGAGAGCACCTACAAACTGAGTAAGGAGACGAACCTGGCCATGCACGCTCCTCTGGGTAATATACAAATAAGGGAACTGTCATGAATGAAAATAAAAGCTGATTTTTCTACGAAAAAGTTATCCAATGTGCTGGTCCTCCTTCTGAAACTTTCCTAAACACTCTGCTCCTCACACAGCTGCCCGCCTGCTCACCCACTTACTCAGCCACCCCCTCTCTCTCACACACACACTTGCTGTGTTCAATTTGTCTTATTGGTCGAAAAAGACATTACATTAGATTAGATTTGAGTATTTAATTCCTTTTTTTTTTTTTAGCAAACGTACAGGTTCCATCACAATACTGTAACAAACAGTAACTGAACAAACCTTCGGAGAAACATACCAATTGTCCAAATAAGATATCTTTATCTATTAAAGTAGGAGTGAAAAAAAGCAGGAACAGTGTGTTGCCTATAGATGTTTAGAGATGTATTAGGCAATAACTATGCAAACCCACGGAACTAAGCCAATTGCAGGGAATAGAGCCTCCTGAGTGTGAACAAGCTGGTGATGCCACCAGCTGCTTCCTTTCTGTAAGTGAGTGGAGCTACTGAAGAGAGGAGCCGCTCCAATCTAGTCTTGTGGAGCTAGTGAGCGCTATATTACCTTCAGAGGGGAAGGATGGGTGGGACGCTGTTGGATCCTGGGGGGGGGGTGTTGGATCCTGACAGTCATCAAAGGGATGACAAACAGCTAGAACTAGAAGTAATAGATGCAATATAGACCATCCAACATAACACTGATACATATGGTTGGTGAGGAGATAAACTGCTATAGGCGTGCCGCGCGCCGGGCACATCCGCCGGGCCGAAGAAAGAAGATCCGGCCGCAAAGAAGAGGAGACCTGCCCGGTCCGCTACGGGTAAGTTATTCTTATTTTAGGTCTCCCGCGGATCCGGACGGCTTCCATAGGCTTCAATAGAAGCCTGCAGGAGCCGTCCCCGCGGGAGACCCGCACCTAAATGGAGCATGTCCATTTTTTTTCATGCTCCACATTTTTTTTAATTCACTTTTATTGACCATCCGCGGGTATTTATCTACCCACGGGTGGTCAATGCATCCCTACGGGGTGCGGATCCGCGTGCAGGTGATCCGCTGCGGATTTTAATTCTTTTCCCCGTGGACATGAGGCCTAAAGGCTCTGCATATCCAAGTGATTCTGATATTGTTTTTTTGCCACATGTTGTACTTCATTTAGGAGGTGAAAATAGTCTGATAAAATTAGTGTATATTTATTAAAAGCGTCAAAATTGAGAAAAATTTAAAAAAAAACGTAATTTATTTTCAGCCGCAATATCTCAAACATGTGCAAACATACTGTACAAATCTTTGATAATGGAGACCCCCTGTATGTCCCGTGTTCAGAGATATACCCATTGTGGCCCTAATCTTGTGTCCGTATGCACAATGGGGGCCAAACCGAAAGGAGCAGCCGGTGGCTTTGTGAAGTTATTTTGCATGAAAGTGTTTTAGGCCCCATTGCCCACTTGTGGAGCCCTTGAGCGGCTTTGGAGAACCCCCACAAATGACCCTGTTTAATTGTCTCTTTATTAACAATTTTCCATTACAATCAAAAGAGAAAAAGAGAAAAAAAAAAAAGGGACTTTTCATATTGTTAACATACAGAAAAACTGGAGAAAGACAAACCTCTAATAAATGGAGGCAAAATACTAAGTGATCAAAAGTATGGACCCAAAATGGGGCAAAAAGCTCGTCACGTAGAAAGCAAGGCCTCACATACCTCTGACCGGGAAAGATGCAGAAGTTATGGGATGCTGAATGCGGGGATGGGAAAAGAACTTCCAAAACCAAGTGTTGTGTTTGATATGGAGATAATCTGCCCCCCGCAGGACACAATGTATCCGGGCATTAATGCTGGAATACATCACAGGCGTCGAGAGATGGGAAAATAAGAACTACACTTCACCAGGCCTCATATGGCCATGTCCTCAAGGGGCTTCCAAGAAATACATTGACCCCTGGGGAAGGGGGGGACAAACACAGGGCAGTCAGAATATGACAGTCATGGGACCAGCCCTCCGGAACAGGACCAATGCTCTCTACAGGTGCCAGGAGCAGAAGAATGATGATGTCATCATCCGGCTCCACTACATACACCGCGTCGGCCGACACTCCACCCCTCCCACAACAGGCGTCCGGCAGTGTGAAGGGACCACACAGGCGCCAGGAGCAGGATGATGATGTCATCACCCACTCCGCGCCGGCCGACCCTCCACCCCTCCCACAACAGTTGTCTGGTAGTGTGAGGAGACCACACGGGTGCCAGGAGCAGAAGAATGATGATGTCATCAACCAGCTCCGCGCTGTACACTGCATTGGCCAACCCTCCACCCCCTCCCACAACAGGCAGTGCGGCAAGGGAGTAACGCACTCCATGCACAGTCTTTATATGGTGGGGGCCTCTGAGTTCCCTCACCGCAGGGGCCGGTTTGCAATTGTGACACCTGACGGTACACCTATGCTTTTCCTAAAGGCACACAATCTGCTGGTCAGTACGATTAAGGGCGCCCACCCACTGGCGATTTTTTTCCCTGCGAAATTCGCAGCATTTTGTTCTCTGCAGGGGTCTACGGGACTTGTAATGTTAAAATTGCGATCGCGCAATTGAGAAAATTAGTGTATATTTATTAAAAGCGTCAAAATTGAGAAAAAATTTATAAAAATGTAATTTATTTTCAGCCACAATATCTCAAATATGTGCAAACATACTGTACAAATCTTTGATAAGATATATATTTCCATCTGTTTACTTTATTCTGGACGCACATTAGAAAAACAGGAGACGTACAAATTTTACATTGATTTTTAACATTTTGAGGAACACTTTTTTTTCCTGCACCAAGCCAAGATTGCAAAGTCTCATGGGTGTCCAAATGATAGATCCCCCCACAAATGACCCCATTTTATAAACTACACCCCTTAATGTATTCACTGAGGGGGTCAGGAGGATTTTTACCCCACAGGTTTTGTCAAGAATTAATGCAATTTGGAGGGGAAGAAATTAAATTTCATATTTTTGCAAATATGTCATTTTAATTTTAATGATGGGCTTTTTTTCTATATTGCACATGAAGATGAGGATTGGCACCCCAAAATGGAGACCCCCCGTATGTCCCGTGTTCAGAGATATACCCATTGTGGCCCTAATCTTGTGTCCGTATGCACAATGGGGCCCAAACCGAAAGGAGCAGCCGGTGGCTTTGTGAACAGTTATTTTGCATGAAAGTGTTTTAGGTCCTATTGCTCACTAGTGGAGCCCTTGAGCACTTGGGAGAACCCCCACAAATGACCCTGTTTAAAAAACTAGACCCCTTAACGAATTCCTCTAGGGCTGTGCTGCGTATTTTGACCCACAGTATTTGAATGAATCTGAGCAAAGCAGAAGGAAAAAAGTTAAAGTTGTACTACCTCTAGCTTGGATACAAAATGTGAAACAGATCCTGTTGTATCGCCTCTAGCTTGGATACAAGACGTGATATGGGTGGGCAAGCTGCCACTTGGGATGCATTATGCATTGACACTTGGGGGTCAGGATAACAGCATGCTGACAATAGAGGGCAATGTATAGCTTTATGTCTTTGGTGATGTTAAATTCATTCTCTGTGGCTGATTTTACACAAGTGAGCACTATATCAGCCCGAGAAACTCAAACCTATATCTCGCATGGCAAATATGCGAGTGTGTCTGCCAGTGCAGTGCGCCTTGTAAGAACAATGCATTGCGATGTGTGTATGTGTGTAAAATATATACACATACATACACACATACATATACAAACACACACACACACCGCTGTAGGAGCAACTGTAAGAAACAAAATAAATGGTGGGAATATGGCGGCCACCTGATCTTTCACGCACATAGTATTCATAGGGGAGGTCCTATATTTTCTCGGTCAAGTATTAACGGGAGAGAATACTGCTGGTGAAAACGAAACCACAGAAAGCTTAGGCTTAGTTTTGTCCCAATATACGGCCGTGACAATCACCAGCGATGCTTTTTTTTTTTAGAGGATTAAATCGCATCGCTGCCGCGCACATTAAAAACCACATGTTTTTGTTTAACGCGCAAGTCGGTAGGACTTTCCAGTGTTAACATTGCAGCGCATATTTGTCGCCTTGTGATGCGATAAAACGCAGCCTCCATAGGATTACATGGGAGATTTTAAAAAACGCACTGCGCAGAAGGACACAGCAGGCTGCGATTTTCTCTCTCAACATCACATCAGTGAAAACCTTGCTGAAGGGAAGGGAACCGTCGGGAATCATTGGCTGCGAAATCTGCTTTTTTTTTTTTCAATAACCAACGCATCGGTTAAAAATGGCGCGATTTTACCCGCCGGTTTGAAACCACCCTAGAGAAAAATAGGGCAAAAAGATGGAGAACTGGGAGGTGACCCGCTAATCTCTATGGTGCTGTAAGTTTGGGTAAATCCAATAGGTGGTGCAACACGTTTCTGTAAAACCAACAGAGGGCGCTGCAATGTTACTGTAGAAACCAATGGACAGCATGGCAGGTAGCTATACATAAACTATACAAAATCTGATTGGTTGCTGCTGCCGCCGCCATTTTTTTAAAAGGTACGCTCAGTTCTTTCATAGAGAACAAGAAGGTAGGTACTTACAATTCAGGTAGGTAGGTTCAGTTTGGGCCTGGGAGAGACTCCAGTGGAGACTGACGGAAAAATGGCTGCTTACAACCTGTGGTCCTTGTTTCGGGTGCGTGTGTCACCATCGATCTAATGTATCTTACTGCATAGATATATATCTAGCTATAAAAATAGATAGTTATATATCAATATAGATATTTCTAAAAATATCTAGCTTTACGTATAAATTTAAACTTCTATAGTTATAGTTTTGTAAGGCTGAAAACAGACATACAGAATTTGTATTATTATCAGCATTATTCTTATAATTGCCATTGATGTTATTCCAGGGTCAGGTAATACACTGCATGAGGCTTTGACCAATTTTTACTATTTTAGGTAAAAAGCTGCATTGACTGCACTTCTGCATTTAGTGCGATATGGTAGGACTGCAAGCAAAGCCTGAGACAAGATCTTGGTGCGCCCCATGACAATACATATCAGGTAGGTATCCTGCCCTAGAGGTATGAAGGCACCATACAGCAGCACTCATCTGTAATCCAACCTGCAGGGACATTGTGTGCTGCTGTAATGCCCCAAAGTTACTGTAAGATTCTATTGCTTTACTGGTTTTTGCTTTTTTTGGTGTTTTTTATCTTTCATCCCAGTGCTACAAAGACCAAGGACAGAAAGCTCTGGCACTGAAATACTGTGATGAGGCTTCAGCCATGCCACCTGTTACTAAAGAGGTGAGGACTGTCAGTAGTAACGTGGTAACACAATTCAACTGTTATTTCAGCCATTGATTTACTGACCTACTCCACTGCTTACTGTATTGATTCTCTAGAATAGAGCCTCCATAGCCGCCTGTTCCCCATCTTCTATACTAGAAGCTAGAAGTGGTACAACGCAGTACTAGAGTCCCCTTCCCTGTCCTTATCTTATCTTTTATCCAAGCTACAAGGCGTACAACAGGGTACTAGAGCCTCCATTCCCATCTGTATAACCTCTTGTATCCAAGCTAGAAGTGGTACAACAGGATACCAGAGCCTCCTTGCCCACGTTTCATGTTTTGTCACCAGCTGCTTCCTTTGGGTAAGTGAGAATAGTGAGAATTTTGGCCCATGTGAAAGGGGAATTACTGTATGCTAAACTGTTCACTTCATTTTCATTACCTTCTATGACATTTATGGAAATGACACGGCACAGATTATTGTTAGGGGTTCCATCACACTCCCCTTCTGTAGCCGCACCGCCTCCACGCTCCCCTCATGTAAGCCCACTTTCCTAGTGTAACCGTATTGTCACCACACCCCCCTTAGGTAACCATACCGTCTTCACACTCCCCGCATGTAACCATACCACGGTTCGAAAAGTGTCATAATAGAGCCTTAAAGGGGTTCTGTCATTAAAAACAAAAAAATATACTGTATACTTACCTATTGCTCCCCAGGGAGCCTGCTTACCTCTTCTTCTTATCCCAAATCTTCTCCTGGAGCCGCTTGTCACTTCGGTCACGTGACCTCCAGCAACCCGATTTTCCTCCATCCGGTCAAAAAGTGTACATTGCGCTACCTTCCGCTTCCTTCACTAGTGACGTATGCGTACATTGCCTTGTCAGGAAGCGCGGAATGAAAGCAGCCGTGCGAGACAATGGCGCGACTGCGCACGTGCGAACCCGGCACACGACTGCGCATGCAGCTATCCTGGAGATAGCTATAGTCTATGGAATATACACGGGCTTTAGCCTTGGCAGTCGTCGTCTTTAAAATCTATGTATAGCTACCTCCCATGCTGTCCATTGGTTTCTACAGTAACATTGCAGCGCCCTCTATTGGTTTTACAGAAACGTGCTGCACCTATGCTCCCTTTAATAAATGATCCCCAAATAGGGGACGTATCAGATGCAACACGCTCAGGCAGCACTCCGGGCGCACCCACAATGCTCTGAGGGAGCTGGAAGACCTTTGCATAGCCCCACCCAACGCTTTATCAACCGCGCCCTCCCCCCTCCCCCTCACATCCTCCTCAGTCCTTCCTCTTGCACCGTGCTCACGCATCCTAGGCTTGCAGAGCCTGCAGGACTCGTCACCTCCCTACGCAGGATGGTTAAGCAGACGATGACACTAGAAGCAAGCACTAGTTTGCCTCTGAAGGTGCGTCCGTCGGTCGTTTTGAGAGATCTCTTTTGGTGGACGCATTTCGAGTGGGGACGGACGGAAACTTTTTCCCAAAAAAAGGAAAATTGGCTTCGAGCCCATAGGGCTTTATTGGCTTCCCCTGGGCTGGCATTAGTAGACCCTAGTAAGAATAACTATAGATCAGCATGGTCATCTGAAGAAGTTAAAATGTACAGCAGGCCTTTTTTTTTTCCCGCCATACATAAATAAATTCATCCATCCATCCATAACTATAGATTATATAGAGAAATAAATCTTGCTATTTGTATAGCGATAGATAGATAGATAGATAGAGTGAGTAGATTATAGACATACATTATATCCAGATGATAGATTTTAGATTATTTATATCTGTGTAGATTTTATCATCTATATTAATTATATAATAGATCTATGGATTATCTATCTATCAATCAATAGATCTATTATATAATCAACATACATTATAGAATCTACATATATACATAATACAGCTTTATGTGTTTGTGTATGTATGTAGATATATAAATATATATATATATATATATCATCTAAAATCTATCTTTAATCTATATGCACAAGATCTATAATTCAGATATAATCTATATCTATAATCTACATAATTAATAAATAGATAGATTCATTCAGTCATACTCATTCATTCATACATACATACATACATACACACTGTATGCAAATGAGCCAGGTGTCTGGCAGGCTGATGTCACTGCATTGTGAGGTCATCAATTTAGAAGTATAAATACCGGACTTGGCAGCCATGTTAGTCAGTCTCCGCTGCAGCTCATGGACTGGAGGTGGGGGATCCCCTATCTCCTCCGAGAAGCCACAGAACTGGACCCTTTTTATTTTTAGCAGAGTGCATTTTTAATGCAGCACACAAGGGGGAGACAGCGGCCTACCAAAATCTACTGGGTCATATGACGTGGCTGGCGGTGGGCGGGGAAGCGGTTTTTACTCTATCTTCCGCTGTGCTACAGCGGAAGATAGCGTGACGCACTGCTTCCATTGACTAGAATGGAGGCCGACCGCGCGTACACCCGCGGCAAATAAAGCATACCGCGGGTGAGGTCAGGTGATTTCACGGTGCGGAATTCCACGATGGAATTCCGCACCGTGAGCATTGAGCTATTGGGTTCAATAGAACCTAATAGCTGCGGGCAACGCAGCAGATTTACGCAGCATAAATCCCTCCGTGGGAATGAGCCCTAACTTTAGCCAGCAGAAGGCGCCATAGTATAAGGCAGAAAAAGAAAAGCCCCATGGCAACCCAAATCCAAAATTGGATTGCAGAGGGTTAAAGAGGCCCTGTCCTTTTTAGAACGACGGGGGTAAAATCATACGTCCTGATCAGCCCCGCCCCTGACACGTTGGCGCTTTGCGATAAATAAGTGGGTTTTGTGTTGCAGTTTGGGTACCCAGTCTCTAAAAGGTTCGCCATCACTGATATAGAGGAAGCCCCGACATGTTGGATACACATGGGAGTGCAGCGCCAAAAACGCATGGAACCGTAGTAACAGTGTGAAAATGGCCTTATAAAGATATATGTTTACATTTAGGCTGGATTCCGATGAGCTTACGCATATTTGCACAGACAAAGAAATAACACGCAACGATTATCTCAGCTAGTGAAATAGACAATTAGTATAATATGCGTTCTTTCCCTATGAGAATGTGCGAGAAAATATAGTATGCTGCGTATTTTTTTGTGCGATCGAAATGCACATGGAAAATACGCGCCTGTGAACAAACCCATTGAAATCAATCATTTCTATTTTCTGTGACTTTCGTAGGTGCAACTGCCCCAGAACAAATGGAATCCTGTCCCCTTCACCAGCAGTTTACACTCCGTGCCAGTGCGCGGAAGTTTGGAAATTGCTACGAGATGACAGGCGCCGCCCGATCTTCACCACCTAAATCAAGTACAACATGTGGCAAAAAAACAATATCAGAATCACCTGGATATGCAGAGCCTTTAGGCCTCATGTCCACGGGGAAAAGAAGAATTAAAATCCGCAGCGGATCACCCGCACGCGGATCCGCACCCCATAGGGATGCAATGACCACCCGCGGATAGATAAATACCTGCGGATGGTCAATAAAAGTGAATTAAGAAAAATGTGGACATGCTCCATTTAGGTGCGGGTCTCCCGCGGGGACGGCTCCCGCAGGCTTCTATTGAAGCCTATAGAAGCCGTCCGGATCCGCGGGAGACCTAAAATAAGAATAACTTACCCGTAGCGGACCGGGCAGATCTTCTTTCTTCGGCCCGGCGGATGTGCCCGGCGCACGCGCGCGGCACGCCTATAGCAGTTTGTCTCCTCACCAACCATATGTATCAGTGTTATGGTGGATGGTCTATATTGCATCTATTACTCCTAGTTCTAGCTGGTTGTCATCCCTTTGATGACTGTCAGGATCCAGCAGCCCCCCACCCATCCTTCCCCTCTGAAGGTAATATGGAGCTCACTAGCTCCACAAGACTAGATTGGAGCGGCTCCTCTCTTCAGTAGCTCCACTCTAGCGACTTCACTGATCTGCTGGCTAGAATGTATTGGCTGGTGGTAGGATCTCCCAGCAGCCACTACACTCCAGACGCACCATCCAATCAGTGAGCGCGGGGCGGGGCTAGTGGGCGGCAGCGCTGGGGAGGACGCAGCAGTTCTGAACTTCATGTCTTTTGGGGTGGGTGCGGTGGCCTTCAGTTCCTGCAGGCAGAGCTGCACATCCAGCAGGTGAGGCCATCATATCTCTAGTGGGCATTAGTGTTTACAGCTGCTTTAACCAGGGCATTGTGGGTAATGGGCGGGGCCATAGTCTCCGCTGGGGCATTGTGGGTAATGGGGGGGGCTCTCTAGTCTTCGCTGGGACTAGTGGGGTCATAAATAAAGAGAGGTTTATGCGCACAACAGAACCATCTGCACAGCGCAGGCCGAGTCTTCATGCATGGCTGCTGCCGCACAGGAGGCTGGAGGGGCGGGTGAATAACAGCACCTAGCGGACATGGCGCGGCCCCAACTGCACCGCTCTGCGCCATCTGCGTGCAGCACGGGGACTTCTTACAGATGCGACACCATTGTACCCTTTACATTCCACGGTCAGCATAGATTGCTGTCAGTCCCAACCAGCTCCCACTGTGAACCCTTTACATTCCACGGTCAGCATAGATTGCTGTCAGCCCCAGCCAGCTCCCTCTGTGAACCCTTTACATGTCACGGTCAGCATAGATTGCTGTCAGCCCAAGCCAGCTCCCTCTGTAAACCTTTTACATGCCACGGTCAGCATAGATTGCTGTCAGCCCCAGCCAGCTCCCTCTGTAAACCCTTTACATGCCGTGGTCAGCATTTATTGCTTTCAATCCCAGCCAGCTCCCACTGTGAACCCTTTACATGCCGCGGTCAGCCAAGATGGCTGTCAGTCCCAGCCAGCTCCCTCTGCGAACCCTTTACATGCCGCGGTCAGCATAGATTGCTGTCAGCCCCAGCCAGCTCCCTCTGTAAACCCTTTACATGTCGCGATCAGCGTAGATGGCTGTCAGTCCCAGCCAGCTCCCTCTGTAAACCTTTTACATGCCCAGTCAGCATAGATTGCTGTCAGCCCCAGCCAGCTTCCTCTGTGAACCCTTTACATGCCGCGGTAAGCATAGATTGCTGTCAGTCCCAGCCAGCTTCCTCTGTGAACCCTTTACATGCCACGGTCAGCATAGATTGCTGTCAGTCCCAACCAGCTCCCTCTATAAACCCTTTACATGCCACGGTCAGCATAGATTGCTGTGAGCCCCAGCCAGCTCCCACTGTGAACCCTTTACATGCCACGGTCAGCATAGATTGCTGTCAGTCCCAGCTAGCTCCCATTGTGAAGCCTTTACATGTCACGGTCAGCATAGATTGCTGTCAGCCCCAGCCAGCTCCCTCTTTGACCACTTTACATGCCGTGGTCAGCATAGATTGCAGTCAGTCCCAGCCAGCTCCCTCTGTGAACCCTTTACATGCCACGATCAGCATAGATTGCTGTCAGTCCCAGCCAGCTCCCACTGTGGGATAGTACAATCTCAGATTCTGCTCCCACGAGTTTACAGCAAGTACCAGCCACCCAGGACATAAGTTATCTCTTAAGGGGTTAAACCCTTAATGCCACCGGATGTACGTCTGTCCTGGCTGTGTGGTACTTGCCACAACAGGACACAAACGTACATCATGTGGATGGCGTGGGATCAGAAGCTGAGCTCACACCATCCGATAGCGGGCTTCCCACTGCTACAGCAGGGTACCTAAGGATAGCGATCCCTACTATTAAACTCCTACATTCTGTTGAGATGGCAGCAAGTAGAGGATTCCCTGAGCGAGCATGCTCCCTATGTTATGTCGTCTGGCCCTTGTAATCGTGGCGGGCCGATTGGTTGCCATGACAACAGGTGTCCCTGCTTGCCATTACCTATGATCACTACTGTAACTGATGAGGCATTGCGGTACAGAAGCCTCTTGTATAATCATGGCTGTTGTGGCCCCTATAGAGAGAGATATAGATATTCAACTTTTCTGTGCATTTTCCTCTATTTCATATGGGGGGGGGGTGAAGACCCCCATATTTGGTATCACCATATCCGTAATGGCCTGTACAATACACTGAATACACTATCAAACACAGAAAAACTGGAGAAAGACAAACCTCTAATAAATGGAGGCAAAATACTAAGTGATCAAAAGTATGGACCCAAAATGGGGCAAAAAGCTCGTCACGTAGAAAGCAAGGCCTCACATACCTCTGACCGGGAAAGATGCAGAAGTTATGGGATGCTGAATGCGGGGATGGGAAAAGAACTTCCAAAACCAAGTGTTGTGTTTGATATGGAGATAATCTGCCCCCCGCAGGACACAATGTATCCGGGCATTAATGCTGGAATACATCACAGGCGTCGAGAGATGGGAAAATAAGAACTACACTTCACCAGGCCTCATATGGCCATGTCCTCAAGGGGCTTCCAAGAAATACATTGACCCCTGGGGAAGGGGGGGACAAACACAGGGCAGTCAGAATATGACAGTCATGGGACCAGCCCTCCGGAACAGGACCAATGCTCTCTACAGGTGCCAGGAGCAGAAGAATGATGATGTCATCATCCGGCTCCACTACATACACCGCGTCGGCCGACACTCCACCCCTCCCACAACAGGCGTCCGGCAGTGTGAAGGGACCACACAGGCGCCAGGAGCAGGATGATGATGTCATCATCCAACTCCGCGCCGGCCGACCCTCCACCCCTCCCACAACAGTTGTCTGGTAGTGTGAGGAGACCACACGGGTGCCAGGAGCAGAAGAATGATGATGTCATCAACCAGCTCCGCGCTGTACACTGCATTGGCCAACCCTCCACCCCCTCCCACAACAGGCAGTGCGGCAAGGGAGTAACGCACTCCATGCACAGTCTTTATATGGTGGGGGCCTCTGAGTTCCCTCACCGCAGGGGCCGGTTTGCAATTGTGACACCTGACGGTACACCTATGCTTTTCCTAAAGGCACACAATCTGCTGGTCAGTACGATTAAGGGCGCCCACCCACTGGCGATTTTTTTCCCTGCGAAATTCGCAGCATTTTGTTCTCTGCAGGGGTCTATGGGACTTGTAATGTTAAAATTGCGATCGCGCAAAATCGCGATAAATTGCGATTTTGCGCGATCGCGATTTTAACATTACAAGTCCCATAGACCACTGCAGAGAAAAAAATGCTGCGAATTTCGCAGGGGGGAAAAAAAATAAAAAAATAAAAATCGCCAGTGCGTCGGCGCCCTAAGGGTTAATACATTTGTGGCATTTATGCGCATCGTTTACTTAGACTAGTAACGTCCCCGCGCTCTCGTGGAAGGTTGTACATACACTGGAACTATAAGATTTGGGCTCTCCCATTCCCCGACCATAGATGCAAAAACTTCAAACGAGACACCCAATGAGTATTCCGGAAATTTCTCCCCCCACCCCCGAAACAAATACCAATCATCATCTTCCGCCAGGAGCTGTCATGTCCACAGCCCCCAGGGCTTTAATCCTCAGAGTGAGCATGTTTTTACGGCCCTAGGGATCAAAAACACTATAGGGCGGTCAATAAGGGGTTAAGGAGCAAACAGACTTTGTCTCTAAGGCCTCTCTATTTTAGTTTGTTTCAGCCCTTTTTAACGCCCCTCATCACCTATTGTAATGATGGAGTGCGTTACACAACGCTGTTGAGCACGTTTGAAAATGGCGTTCGAAAACACTTTAAAATGCAGCATTTTACCAGACGCCTGTGTGAAAGCAGCCTTAGGGCTCATGTCCACGGGCGTATACGTAACACACTGTGGGTCTCCTGCGGTGTTTTACAAATTGCAACCAATACTCTCTGCCGGCAGATAGACGGCAGAGGCCGCGTATGTGGTAAGTATAGCACTGTGCATGCCCACTAATTTCACATCACGGACATGGGCAGTTTGATTTTTTTTTTTTAATTCCCGCTCTGTTCAGAGCAGGAGAGTGTATCGAAACACTGCCCTCTTGCAATTTGGAATTTCTGCGGTTTTGTTTTTACCACTTCTTTTCCCGCCCGTTATTTGTGCGCTCGGGAAAAGATAATACCTGCCCTATCATGTAGTGACAGTACCTGCAGGGAAGATCGGGCGGCGCCGTAGCAATTTCCAAACTTCCGCGCACTGGCACGGAGTGTAAACTGCTGGTGAAGGGGACAGGATTCCATTTGTTCTGGGGCAGTTGCACCTATGAAAGTCACAGAAAATAGAAATGATTGATTTCAATGGGTTTGTTCACAGGCGCGTATTTTCCATGTGCATTTCGATCTCACAAAAAAATACGCAGCATACTATATTTTCTCGTACATTCTCATAGGGAAAGAACGCATATTATACTAATTGTCTATTTCACTAGCTGAGATAATCGTTGCGTGTTATTTCTTTGTCTGTGCAAATATGCGTAAGCTCATCGGAATCCAGCCTAAATGTAAACATATATCTTTATAAGGCCATTTTCACACTGTTTTTCCTCTTACTACGGTTCCATGCGTTTTTGGCGCTGCACTCCCATGTGTATCCAACATGTCGGGGCTTCCTCTATATCAGTGATGGCGAACCTTTTAGAGACTGGGTACCCAAACTGCAACACAAAACCCACTTATTTATCGCAAAGCGCCAACGTGTCAGGGGCGGGGCTGATCAGGACGTATGATTTTACCCCCGTCGTTCTAAAAAGGACAGGGCCTCTTTAACCCTCTGCAATCCAATTTTGGATTTGGGTTGCCATGGGGCTTTTCTTTTTCTGCCTTATACTATGGCACCTTCTGCTGGCTAAAGTTAGGGCTCATTCCCACGGAGGGATTTATGCTGCGTAAATCTGCTGCGTTGCCCGCAGCTATTAGGTTCTATTGAACCCAATAGCTCAATGCTCACGGTGCGGAATTCCACCGTGAAATCACCTGACCTCACCCGCGGTATGCTTTATTTGCCGCGGGTGTACGCGCGGCCGGCCTCCATTCTAGTCAATGGAAGCAGTGCGTCACGCTATCTTCCGCTGTAGCACAGCGGAAGATAGAGTAAAAACCGCTTCCCCGCCCACCGCCAGCCACGTCATATGACCCAGTAGATTTTGGTAGGCCGCTGTCTCCCCCTTGTGTGCTGCATTAAAAATGCACTCTGCTAAAAATAAAAAGGGTCCAGTTCTGTGGCTTCTCGGAGGAGATAGGGGATCCCCCACCTCCAGTCCACGAGCTGCAGCGGAGACTGACTAACATGGCTGCCAAGTCCGGTATTTATACTTCTAAATTGATGACCTCACAATGCAGTGACATCAGCCTGCCAGACACCTGGCTCATTTGCATACAGTGTGTATGTATGTATGTATGAATGAATGAGTATGACTGAATGAATCTATCTATTTATTAATTATGTAGATTATAGATATAGATTATATCTGAATTATAGATCTTGTGCATATAGATTAAAGATAGATTTTAGATGATATATATATATATATATATATATATATATATTTATATATCTACATACATACACAAACACATAAAGCTGTATTATGTATATATGTAGATTCTATAATGTATGTTGATTATATAATAGATCTATTGATTGATAGATAGATAATCCATAGATCTATTATATAATTAATATAGATGATAAAATCTACACAGATATAAATAATCTAAAATCTATCATCTGGATATAATGTATGTCTATAATCTACTCACTCTATCTATCTATCTATCTATCTATCTATCTATCTATCTATCTATCTATCTATCTATCTATCGCTATACAAATAGCAAGATTTATTTCTCTATATAATCTATAGTTATGGATGGATGGATGAATTTATTTATGTATGGCGGGAAAAAAAAAAGGCCTGCTGTACATTTTAACTTCTTCAGATGACCATGCTGATCTATAGTTATTCTTACTAGGGTCTACTAATGCCAGCCCAGGGGAAGCCAATAAAGCCCTATGGGCTCGAAGCCAATTTTCCTTTTTTTGGGAAAAAGTTTCCGTCCGTCCCCACTCGAAATGCGTCCACCAAAAGAGATCTCTCAAAACGACCGACGGACGCACCTTCAGAGGCAAACTAGTGCTTGCTTCTAGTGTCATCGTCTGCTTAACCATCCTGCGTAGGGAGGTGACGAGTCCTGCAGGCTCTGCAAGCCTAGGATGCGTGAGCACGGTGCAAGAGGAAGGACTGAGGAGGATGTGAGGGGGAGGGGGGAGGGCGCGGTTGATAAAGCGTTGGGTGGGGCTATGCAAAGGTCTTCCAGCTCCCTCAGAGCATTGTGGGTGCGCCCGGAGTGCTGCCTGAGCGTTTTGCATCTGATACGTCCCCTATTTGGGGATCATTTATTAAAGGGAGCATAGGTGCAGCACGTTTCTGTAAAACCAATAGAGGGCGCTGCAATGTTACTGTAGAAACCAATGGACAGCATGGGAGGTAGCTATACATAGATTTTAAAGACGACGACTGCCAAGGCTAAAGCCCGTGTATATTCCATAGACTATAGCTATCTCCAGGATAGCTGCATGCGCAGTCGTGTGCCGGGTTCGCACGTGCGCAGTCGCGCCATTGTCTCGCACGGCTGCTTTCATTCCGCGCTTCCTGACAAGGCAATGTACGCATACGTCACTAGTGAAGGAAGCGGAAGGTAGCGCAATGTACACTTTTTGACCGGATGGAGGAAAATCGGGTTGCTGGAGGTCACGTGACCGAAGTGACAAGCGGCTCCAGGAGAAGATTTGGGATAAGAAGAAGAGGTAAGCAGGCTCCCTGGGGAGCAATAGGTAAGTATACAGTATATTTTTTTGTTTTTAATGACAGAACCCCTTTAAGGCTCTATTATGACACTTTTCGAACCGTGGTATGGTTACATGCGGGGAGTGTGAAGACGGTATGGTTACCTAAGGGGGGTGTGGTGACAATACGGTTACACTAGGAAAGTGGGCTTACATGAGGGGAGCGTGGAGGCGGTGCGGCTACAGAAGGGGAGTGTGATGGAACCCCTAACAATAATCTGTGCCGTGTCATTTCCATAAATGTCATAGAAGGTAATGAAAATGAAGTGAACAGTTTAGCATACAGTAATTCCCCTTTCACATGGGCCAAAATTCTCACTATTCTCACTTACCCAAAGGAAGCAGCTGGTGACAAAACATGAAACGTGGGCAAGGAGGCTCTGGTATCCTGTTGTACCACTTCTAGCTTGGATACAAGAGGTTATACAGATGGGAATGGAGGCTCTAGTACCCTGTTGTACGCCTTGTAGCTTGGATAAAAGATAAGATAAGGACAGGCAAGGGGACTCTAGTACTGCGTTGTACCACTTCTAGCTTCTAGTATAGAAGATGGGGAACAGGCGGCTATGGAGGCTCTATTCTAGAGAATCAATACAGTAAGCAGTGGAGTAGGTCAGTAAATCAATGGCTGAAATAACAGTTGAATTGTGTTACCACGTTACTACTGACAGTCCTCACCTCTTTAGTAACAGGTGGCATGGCTGAAGCCTCATCACAGTATTTCAGTGCCAGAGCTTTCTGTCCTCGGTCTTTGTAGCACTGGGATGAAAGATAAAAAACACCAAAAAAAGCAAAAACCAGTAAAGCAATAGAATCTTACAGTAACTTTGGGGCATTACAGCAGCACACAATGTCCCTGCAGGTTGGATTACAGATGAGTGCTGCTGTATGGTGCCTTCATACCTCTAGGGCAGGATACCTACCTGATATGTATTGTCATGGGGCGCACCAAGATCTTGTCTCAGGCTTTGCTTGCAGTCCTACCATATCGCACTAAATGCAGAAGTGCAGTCAATGCAGCTTTTTACCTAAAATAGTAAAAATTGGTCAAAGCCTCATGCAGTGTATTACCTGACCCTGGAATAACATCAATGGCAATTATAAGAATAATGCTGATAATAATACAAATTCTGTATGTCTGTTTTCAGCCTTACAAAACTATAACTATAGAAGTTTAAATTTATACGTAAAGCTAGATATTTTTAGAAATATCTATATTGATATATAACTATCTATTTTTATAGCTAGATATATATCTATGCAGTAAGATACATTAGATCGATGGTGACACACGCACCCGAAACAAGGACCACAGGTTGTAAGCAGCCATTTTTCCGTCAGTCTCCACTGGAGTCTCTCCCAGGCCCAAACTGAACCTACCTACCTGAATTGTAAGTACCTACCTTCTTGTTCTCTATGAAAGAACTGAGCGTACCTTTTAAAAAAATGGCGTCGGCAGCAGCAACCAATCAGATTTTGTATAGTTTATGTATAGCTACCTGCCATGCTGTCCATTGGTTTCTACAGTAACATTGCAGCGCCCTCTGTTGGTTTTACAGAAACGTGTTGCACCACCTATTGGATTTACCCAAACTTACAGCACCATAGAGATTAGCGGGTCACCTCCCAGTTCTCCATCTTTTTGCCCTATTTTTCTCTAGGGTGGTTTCAAACCGGCGGGTAAAATCGCGCCATTTTTAACCGATGCGTTGGTTATTGAAAAAAAAAAAAAAGCAGATTTCGCAGCCAATGATTCCCGACGGTTCCCTTCCCTTCAGCAAGGTTTTCACTGATGTGATGTTGAGAGAGAAAATTGCAGCCTGCTGTGTCCTTCTGCGCAGTGCGTTTTTTAAAATCTCCCATGTAATCCTATGGAGGCTGCGTTTTATCGCATCACAAGGCGACAAATATGCGCTGCAATGTTAACATTGGAAAGTCCTACCGACTTGCGCGTTAAACAAAAACGTGGTTTTTAATGTGCGCGGCAGCGATGCGATTTAATCCTCTAAAAAAAAAAAGCATCGCTGGTGATTGTCACGGCCGTATATTGGGACAAAACTAAGCCTAAGCTTTCTGTGGTTTCGTTTTCACCAGCAGTATTCTCTCCCGTTAATACTTGACCGAGAAAATATAGGACCTCCCCTATGAATACTATGTGCGTGAAAGATCAGGCGGCCGCCATATTCCCACCATTTATTTTGTTTCTTACAGTTGCTCCTACAGCGGTGTGTGTGTGTTTGTATATGTATGTGTGTATGTATGTGTATATATTTTACACACATACACACATCGCAATGCATTGTTCTTACAAGGCGCACTGCACTGGCAGACACACTCGCATATTTGCCATGCGAGATATAGGTTTGAGTTTCTCGGGCTGATATAGTGCTCACTTGTGTAAAATCAGCCACAGAGAATGAATTTAACATCACCAAAGACATAAAGCTATACATTGCCCTCTATTGTCAGCATGCTGTTATCCTGACCCCCAAGTGTCAATGCATAATGCATCCCAAGTGGCAGCTTGCCCACCCATATCACGTCTTGTATCCAAGCTAGAGGCGATACAACAGGATCTGTTTCACATTTTGTATCCAAGCTAGAGGTAGTACAACTTTAACTTTTTTCCTTCTGCTTTGCTCAGATTCATTCAAATACTGTGGGTCAAAATACGCAGCACAGCCCTGGCAGGTAGCTATACATAAACTATACAAAATCTGATTGGTTGCTGCTGCCGACGCCATTTTTTTAAAAGGTACGCTCAGTTCTTTCATAGAGAACAAGAAGGTAGGTACTTACAATTCAGGTAGGTAGGTTCAGTTTGGGCCTGGGAGAGACTCCAGTGGAGACTGACGGAAAAATGGCTGCTTACAACCTGTGGTCCTTGTTTCGGGTGCGTGTGTCACCATCGATCTAATGTATCTTACTGCATAGATATATATCTAGCTATAAAAATAGATAGTTATATATCAATATAGATATTTCTAAAAATATCTAGCTTTACGTATAAATTTAAACTTCTATAGTTATAGTTTTGTAAGGCTGAAAACAGACATACAGAATTTGTATTATTATCAGCATTATTCTTATAATTGCCATTGATGTTATTCCAGGGTCAGGTAATACACTGCATGAGGCTTTGACCAATTTTTACTATTTTAGGTAAAAAGCTGCATTGACTGCACTTCTGCATTTAGTGCGATATGGTAGGACTGCAAGCAAAGCCTGAGACAAGATCTTGGTGCGCCCCATGACAATACATATCAGGTAGGTATCCTGCCCTAGAGGTATGAAGGCACCATACAGCAGCACTCATCTGTAATCCAACCTGCAGGGACATTGTGTGCTGCTGTAATGCCCCAAAGTTACTGTAAGATTCTATTGCTTTACTGGTTTTTGCTTTTTTTGGTGTTTTTTATCTTTCATCCCAGTGCTACAAAGACCGAGGACAGAAAGCTCTGGCACTGAAATACTGTGATGAGGCTTCAGCCATGCCACCTGTTACTAAAGAGGTGAGGACTGTCAGTAGTAACGTGGTAACACAATTCAACTGTTATTTCAGCCATTGATTTACTGACCTACTCCACTGCTTACTGTATTGATTCTGTAGAATAGAGCCTCCATAGCCGCCTGTTCCCCATCTTCTATACTAGAAGCTAGAAGTGGTACAACGCAGTACTAGAGTCCCCTTGCCTGTCCTTATCTTATCTTTTATCCAAGCTACAAGGCGTACAACAGGGTACTAGAGCCTCCATTCCCATCTGTATAACCTCTTGTATCCAAGCTAGAAGTGGTACAACAGGATACCAGAGCCTCCTTGCCCACGTTTCATGTTTTGTCACCAGCTGCTTCCTTTGGGTAAGTGAGAATAGTGAGAATTTTGGCCCATGTGAAAGGGGAATTACTGTATGCTAAACTGTTCACTTCATTTTCATTACCTTCTATGACATTTATGGAAATGACACGGCACAGATTATTGTTAGGGGTTCCATCACACTCCCCTTCTGTAGCCGCACCGCCTCCACGCTCCCCTCATGTAAGCCCACTTTCCTAGTGTAACCGTATTGTCACCACACCCCCCTTAGGTAACCATACCGTCTTCACACTCCCCGCATGTAACCATACCACGGTTCGAAAAGTGTCATAATAGAGCCTTAAAGGGGTTCTGTCATTAAAAACAAAAAAATATACTGTATACTTACCTATTGCTCCCCAGGGAGCCTGCTTACCTCTTCTTCTTATCCCAAATCTTCTCCTGGAGCCGCTTGTCACTTCGGTCACGTGACCTCCAGCAACCCGATTTTCCTCCATCCGGTCAAAAAGTGTACATTGCGCTACCTTCCGCTTCCTTCACTAGTGACGTATGCGTACATTGCCTTGTCAGGAAGCGCGGAATGAAAGCAGCCGTGCGAGACAATGGCGCGACTGCGCACGTGCGAACCCGGCACACGACTGCGCATGCAGCTATCCTGGAGATAGCTATAGTCTATGGAATATACACGGGCTTTAGCCTTGGCAGTCGTCGTCTTTAAAATCTATGTATAGCTACCTCCCATGCTGTCCATTGGTTTCTACAGTAACATTGCAGCGCCCTCTATTGGTTTTACAGAAACGTGCTGCACCTATGCTCCCTTTAATAAATGATCCCCAAATAGGGGACGTATCAGATGCAACACGCTCAGGCAGCACTCCGGGCGCACCCACAATGCTCTGAGGGAGCTGGAAGACCTTTGCATAGCCCCACCCAACGCTTTATCAACCGCGCCCTCCCCCCTCCCCCTCACATCCTCCTCAGTCCTTCCTCTTGCACCGTGCTCACGCATCCTAGGCTTGCAGAGCCTGCAGGACTCGTCACCTCCCTACGCAGGATGGTTAAGCAGACGATGACACTAGAAGCAAGCACTAGTTTGCCTCTGAAGGTGCGTCCGTCGGTCGTTTTGAGAGATCTCTTTTGGTGGACGCATTTCGAGTGGGGACGGACGGAAACTTTTTCCCAAAAAAAGGAAAATTGGCTTCGAGCCCATAGGGCTTTATTGGCTTCCCCTGGGCTGGCATTAGTAGACCCTAGTAAGAATAACTATAGATCAGCATGGTCATCTGAAGAAGTTAAAATGTACAGCAGGCCTTTTTTTTTTCCCGCCATACATAAATAAATTCATCCATCCATCCATAACTATAGATTATATAGAGAAATAAATCTTGCTATTTGTATAGCGATAGATAGATAGATAGATAGAGTGAGTAGATTATAGACATACATTATATCCAGATGATAGATTTTAGATTATTTATATCTGTGTAGATTTTATCATCTATATTAATTATATAATAGATCTATGGATTATCTATCTATCAATCAATAGATCTATTATATAATCAACATACATTATAGAATCTACATATATACATAATACAGCTTTATGTGTTTGTGTATGTATGTAGATATATAAATATATATATATATATATCATCTAAAATCTATCTTTAATCTATATGCACAAGATCTATAATTCAGATATAATCTATATCTATAATCTACATAATTAATAAATAGATAGATTCATTCAGTCATACTCATTCATTCATACATACATACATACATACACACTGTATGCAAATGAGCCAGGTGTCTGGCAGGCTGATGTCACTGCATTGTGAGGTCATCAATTTAGAAGTATAAATACCGGACTTGGCAGCCATGTTAGTCAGTCTCCGCTGCAGCTCGTGGACTGGAGGTGGGGGATCCCCTATCTCCTCCGAGAAGCCACAGAACTGGACCCTTTTTATTTTTAGCAGAGTGCATTTTTAATGCAGCACACAAGGGGGAGACAGCGGCCTACCAAAATCTACTGGGTCATATGACGTGGCTGGCGGTGGGCGGGGAAGCGGTTTTTACTCTATCTTCCGCTGTGCTACAGCGGAAGATAGCGTGACGCACTGCTTCCATTGACTAGAATGGAGGCCGGCCGCGCATACACCCGCGGCAAATAAAGCATACCGCGGGTGAGGTCAGGTGATTTCACGGTGGAATTCCGCACCGTGAGCATTGAGCTATTGGGTTCAATAGAACCTAATAGCTGCGGGCAACGCAGCAGATTTACGCAGCATAAATCCCTCCGTGGGAATGAGCCCTAACTTTAGCCAGCAGAAGGTGCCATAGTATAAGGCAGAAAAAGAAAAGCCCCATGGCAACCCAAATCCAAAATTGGATTGCAGAGGGTTAAAGAGGCCCTGTCCTTTTTAGAACGACGGGGGTAAAATCATACGTCCTGATCAGCCCCGCCCCTGACACGTTGGCGCTTTGCGATAAATAAGTGGGTTTTGTGTTGCAGTTTGGGTACCCAGTCTCTAAAAGGTTCGCCATCACTGATATAGAGGAAGCCCCGACATGTTGGATACACATGGGAGTGCAGCGCCAAAAACGCATGGAACCGTAGTAAGAGGAAAAACAGTGTGAAAATGGCCTTATAAAGATATATGTTTACATTTAGGCTGGATTCCGATGAGCTTACGCATATTTGCACAGACAAAGAAATAACACGCAACGATTATCTCAGCTAGTGAAATAGACAATTAGTATAATATGCGTTCTTTCCCTATGAGAATGTACGAGAAAATATAGTATGCTGCGTATTTTTTTGTGAGATCGAAATGCACATGGAAAATACGCGCCTGTGAACAAACCCATTGAAATCAATCATTTCTATTTTCTGTGACTTTCATAGGTGCAACTGCCCCAGAACAAATGGAATCCTGTCCCCTTCACCAGCAGTTTACACTCCGTGCCAGTGCGCGGAAGTTTGGAAATTGCTACGGCGCCGCCCGATCTTCCCTGCAGGTACTGTCACTACATGATAGGGCAGGTATTATCTTTTCCCGAGCGCACAAATAACGGGCGGGAAAAGAAGTGGTAAAAACAAAACCGCAGAAATTCCAAATTGCAAGAGGGCAGTGTTTCGATACACTCTCCTGCTCTGAACAGAGCGGGAATTAAAAAAAAAAAATCAAACTGCGCATGTCCGTGATGTGAAATTAGTGGGCATGCACAGTGCTATACTTACCACATACGCGGCCTCTGCCGTCTATCTGCCGGCAGAGAGTATTGGTTGCAATTTGTAAAACACCGCAGGAGACCCACAGTGTGTTACGTATACGCCCGTGGACATGAGCCCTAAGGCTGCTTTCACACAGGCGTCTGGTAAAATGCTGCATTTTAAAGTGTTTTCGAACGCCATTTTCAAACGTGCTCAACAGCGTTGTGTAACGCACTCCATCATTACAATAGGTGATGAGGGGCGTTAAAAAGGGCTGAAACAAACTAAAATAGAGAGGCCTTAGAGACAAAGTCTGTTTGCTCCTTAACCCCTTATTGACCGCCCTATAGTGTTTTTGATCCCTAGGGCCGTAAAAACATGCTCACTCTGAGGATTAAAGCCCTGGGGGCTGTGGACATGACAGCTCCTGGCGGAAGATGATGATTGGTATTTGTTTCGGGGGTGGGGGGAGAAATTTCCGGAATACTCATTGGGTGTCTCGTTTGAAGTTTTTGCATCTATGGTCGGGGAATGGGAGAGCCCAAATCTTATAGTTCCAGTGTATGTACAACCTTCCACGAGAGCGCGGGGACGTTACTAGTCTAAGTAAACGATGCGCATAAATGCCACAAATGTATTAACCCTTAGGGCGCCGACGCACTGGCGATTTTTATTTTTTTATTTTTTTTCCCCCCTGCGAAATTCGCAGCATTTTTTTCTCTGCAGTGGTCTATGGGACTTGTAATGTTAAAATCGCGATCGCGCAAAATCGCAATTTATCGCGATTTTGCGCGATCGCAATTTTAACATTACAAGTCCCGTAGACCCCTGCAGAGAACAAAATGCTGCGAATTTCGCAGGGAAAAAAATCGCCAGTGGGTGGGCGCCCTTAATCGTACTGACCAGCAGATTGTGTGCCTTTAGGAAAAGCATAGGTGTACCGTCAGGTGTCACAATTGCAAACCGGCCCCTGCGGTGAGGGAACTCAGAGGCCCCCACCATATAAAGACTGTGCATGGAGTGCGTTACTCCCTTGTCGCACTGCCTGTTGTGGGAGGGGGTGGAGGGTTGGCCAATGCAGTGTACAGCGCGGAGCTGGTTGATGACATCATCATTCTTCTGCTCCTGGCACCCGTGTGGTCTCCTCACACTACCAGACAACTGTTGTGGGAGGGGTGGAGGGTCGGCCGGCGCGGAGTTGGATGATGACATCATCATCCTGCTCCTGGCGCCTGTGTGGTCCCTTCACACTGCCGGACGCCTGTTGTGGGAGGGGTGGAGTGTCGGCCGACGCGGTGTATGTAGTGGAGCCGGATGATGACATCATCATTCTTCTGCTCCTGGCACCTGTAGAGAGCATTGGTCCTGTTCCGGAGGGCTGGTCCCATGACTGTCATATTCTGACTGCCCTGTGTTTGTCCCCCCCTTCCCCAGGGGTCAATGTATTTCTTGGAAGCCCCTTGAGGACATGGCCATATGAGGCCTGGTGAAGTGTAGTTCTTATTTTCCCATCTCTCAACGCCTGTGATGTATTCCAGCATTAATGCCCGGATACATTGTGTCCTGCGGGGGGCAGATTATCTCCATATCAAACACAACACTTGGTTTTGGAAGTTCTTTTCCCATCCCCGCATTCAGCATCCCATAACTTCTGCATCTTTCCCGGTCAGAGGTATGTGAGGCCTTGCTTTCTACGTGACGAGCTTTTTGCCCCATTTTGGGTCCATACTTTTGATCACTTAGTATTTTGCCTCCATTTATTAGAGGTTTGTCTTTCTCCAGTTTTTCTGTGTTTGATAGTGTATTCAGTGTATTGTACAGGCCATTACGGATATGGTGATACCAAATATGGGGGTCTTCACCCCCCCCCATATGAAATAGAGGAAAATGCACAGAAAAGTTGAATATCTATATCTCTCTCTATAGGGGCCACAACAGCCATGATTATACAAGAGGCTTCTGTACCGCAATGCCTCATCAGTTACAGTAGTGATCATAGGTAATGGCAAGCAGGGACACCTGTTGTCATGGCAACCAATCGGCCCGCCACGATTACAAGGGCCAGACGACATAACATAGGGAGCATGCTCGCTCAGGGAATCCTCTACTTGCTGCCATCTCAACAGAATGTAGGAGTTTAATAGTAGGGATCGCTATCCTTAGGTACCCTGCTGTAGCAGTGGGAAGCCCGCTATCGGATGGTGTGAGCTCAGCTTCTGATCCCACGCCATCCACATGATGTACGTTTGTGTCCTGTTGTGGCAAGTACCACACAGCCAGGACAGACGTACATCCGGTGGCATTAAGGGTTTAACCCCTTAAGAGATAACTTATGTCCTGGGTGGCTGGTACTTGCTGTAAACTCGTGGGAGCAGAATCTGAGATTGTACTATCCCACAGTGGGAGCTGGCTGGGACTGACAGCAATCTATGCTGATCGTGGCATGTAAAGGGTTCACAGAGGGAGCTGGCTGGGACTGACTGCAATCTATGCTGACCACGGCATGTAAAGTGGTCAAAGAGGGAGCTGGCTGGGGCTGACAGCAATCTATGCTGACCGTGACATGTAAAGGCTTCACAATGGGAGCTAGCTGGGACTGACAGCAATCTATGCTGACCGTGGCATGTAAAGGGTTCACAGTGGGAGCTGGCTGGGGCTCACAGCAATCTATGCTGACCGTGGCATGTAAAGGGTTTATAGAGGGAGCTGGTTGGGACTGACAGCAATCTATGCTGACCGTGGCATGTAAAGGGTTCACAGAGGAAGCTGGCTGGGACTGACAGCAATCTATGCTTACCGCGGCATGTAAAGGGTTCACAGAGGAAGCTGGCTGGGGCTGACAGCAATCTATGCTGACTGGGCATGTAAAAGGTTTACAGAGGGAGCTGGCTGGGACTGACAGCCATCTACGCTGATCGCGACATGTAAAGGGTTTACAGAGGGAGCTGGCTGGGGCTGACAGCAATCTATGCTGACCGCGGCATGTAAAGGGTTCGCAGAGGGAGCTGGCTGGGACTGACAGCCATCTTGGCTGACCGCGGCATGTAAAGGGTTCACAGTGGGAGCTGGCTGGGATTGAAAGCAATAAATGCTGACCACGGCATGTAAAGGGTTTACAGAGGGAGCTGGCTGGGGCTGACAGCAATCTATGCTGACCGTGGCATGTAAAAGGTTTACAGAGGGAGCTGGCTTGGGCTGACAGCAATCTATGCTGACCGTGACATGTAAAGGGTTCACAGAGGGAGCTGGCTGGGGCTGACAGCAATCTATGCTGACCGTGGAATGTAAAGGGTTCACAGTGGGAGCTGGTTGGGACTGACAGCAATCTATGCTGACCGTGGAATGTAAAGGGTACAATGGTGTCGCATCTGTAAGAAGTCCCCGTGCTGCACGCAGATGGCGCAGAGCGGTGCAGTTGGGGCCGCGCCATGTCCGCTAGGTGCTGTTATTCACCCGCCCCTCCAGCCTCCTGTGCGGCAGCAGCCATGCATGAAGACTCGGCCTGCGCTGTGCAGATGGTTCTGTTGTGCGCATAAACCTCTCTTTATTTATGACCCCACTAGTCCCAGCGAAGACTAGAGAGCCCCCCCCATTACCCACAATGCCCCAGCGGAGACTATGGCCCCGCCCATTACCCACAATGCCCTGGTTAAAGCAGCTGTAAACACTAATGCCCACTAGAGATATGATGGCCTCACCTGCTGGATGTGCAGCTCTGCCTGCAGGAACTGAAGGCCACCGCACCCACCCCAAAAGACATGAAGTTCAGAACTGCTGCGTCCTCCCCAGCGCTGCCGCCCACTAGCCCCGCCCCGCGCTCACTGATTGGATGGTGCGTCTGGAGTGTAGTGGCTGCTGGGAGATCCTACCACCAGCCAATACATTCTAGCCAGCAGATCAGTGAAGTCGCTAGAGTGGAGCTACTGAAGAGAGGAGCCGCTCCAATCTAGTCTTGTGGAGCTAGTGAGCTCCATATTACCTTCAGAGGGGAAGGATGGGTGGGGGGCTGCTGGATCCTGACAGTCATCAAAGGGATGACAACCAGCTAGAACTAGGAGTAATAGATGCAATATAGACCATCCACCATAACACTGATACATATGGTTGGTGAGGAGACAAACTGCTATAGGCGTGCCGCGCGCGTGCGCCGGGCACATCCGCCGGGCCGAAGAAAGAAGATCTGCCCGGTCCGCTACGGGTAAGTTATTCTTATTTTAGGTCTCCCGCGGATCCGGACGGCTTCTATAGGCTTCAATAGAAGCCTGCGGGAGCCGTCCCCGCGGGAGACCCGCACCTAAATGGAGCATGTCCACATTTTTATTAATTCACTTTTATTGACCATCCGCAGGTATTTATCTATCCGCGGGTGGTCATTGCATCCCTATGGGGTGCGGATCCGCGTGCGGGTGATCCGCTGCGGATTTTAATTCTTCTTTTCCCCGTGGACATGAGGCCTAAAGGCTCTGCATATCCAAGTGATTCTGATATTGTTTTTTTGCCACATGTTGTACTTGATTTAGGTGGTGAAGATCGGGCGGCGCCTGTCATCTCGTAGCAATTTCCAAACTTCCGCGCACTGGCACGGAGTGTAAACTGCTGGTGAAGGGGACAGGATTCCATTTGTTCTGGGGCAGTTGCACCTACGAAAGTCACAGAAAATAGAAATGATTGATTTCAATGGGTTTGTTCACAGGCGCGTATTTTCCATGTGCATTTCGATCGCACAAAAAAATACGCAGCATACTATATTTTCTCGCACATTCTCATAGGGAAAGAACGCATATTATACTAATTGTCTATTTCACTAGCTGAGATAATCGTTGCGTGTTATTTCTTTGTCTGTGCAAATATGCGTAAGCTCATCGGAATCCAGCCTAAATGTAAACATATATCTTTATAAGGCCATTTTCACACTGTTACTACGGTTCCATGCGTTTTTGGCGCTGCACTCCCATGTGTATCCAACATGTCGGGGCTTCCTCTATATCAGTGATGGCGAACCTTTTAGAGACTGGGTACCCAAACTGCAACACAAAACCCACTTATTTATCGCAAAGCGCCAACGTGTCAGGGGCGGGGCTGATCAGGACGTATGATTTTACCCCCGTCGTTCTAAAAAGGACAGGGCCTCTTTAACCCTCTGCAATCCAATTTTGGATTTGGGTTGCCATGGGGCTTTTCTTTTTCTGCCTTATACTATGGCGCCTTCTGCTGGCTAAAGTTAGGGCTCATTCCCACGGAGGGATTTATGCTGCGTAAATCTGCTGCGTTGCCCGCAGCTATTAGGTTCTATTGAACCCAATAGCTCAATGCTCACGGTGCGGAATTCCATCATGGAATTCCGCACCGTGAAATCACCTGACCTCACCCGCGGTATGCTTTATTTGCCGCGGGTGTACGCGCGGCCGGCCTCCATTCTAGTCAATGGAAGCAGTGCGTCACGCTATCTTCCGCTGTAGCACAGCGGAAGATAGAGTAAAAACCGCTTCCCCGCCCACCGCCAGCCACGTCATATGACCCAGTAGATTTTGGTAGGCCGCTGTCTCCCCCTTGTGTGCTGCATTAAAAATGCACTCTGCTAAAAATAAAAAGGGTCCAGTTCTGTGGCTTCTCGGAGGAGATAGGGGATCCCCCACCTCCAGTCCACGAGCTGCAGCGGAGACTGACTAACATGGCTGCCAAGTCCGGTATTTATACTTCTAAATTGATGACATCACAATGCAGTGACACCAGCCTGCCAGACACCTGGCTCATTTGCATACAGTGTGTATGTATGTATGTATGTATGAATGAATGAGTATGACTGAATGAATCTATCTATTTATTAATTATGTAGATTATAGATATAGATTATATCTGAATTATAGATCTTGTGCATATAGATTAAAGATAGATTTTAGATGATATATATATATATATATATATATATATATATTTATATATCTACATACATACACAAACACATAAAGCTGTATTATGTATATATGTAGATTCTATAATGTATGTTGATTATATAATAGATCTATTGATTGATAGATAGATAATCCATAGATCTATTATATAATTAATATAGATGATAAAATCTACACAGATATAAATAATCTAAAATCTATCATCTGGATATAATGTATGTCTATAATCTACTCACTCTATCTATCTATCTATCTATCTATCGCTATACAAATAGCAAGATTTATTTCTCTATATAATCTATAGTTATGGATGGATGCATGAATTTATTTATGTATGGCGGGAAAAAAAAAAGGCCTGCTGTACATTTTAACTTCTTCAGATGACCATGCTGATCTATAGTTATTCTTACTAGGGTCTACTAATGCCAGCCCAGGGGAAGCCAATAAAGCCCTATGGGCTCGAAGCCAATTTTCCTTTTTTTGGGAAAAAGTTTCCGTCCGTCCCCACTCGAAATGCGTCCACCAAAAGAGATCTCTCAAAACGACCGACGGACGCACCTTCAGAGGCAAACTAGTGCTTGCTTCTAGTGTCATCGTCTGCTTAACCATCCTGCGTAGGGAGGTGACGAGTCCTGCAGGCTCTGCAAGCCTAGGATGCGTGAGCACGGTGCAAGAGGAAGGACTGAGGAGGATGTGAGGGGGAGGGGGGAGGGCGCGGTTGATAAAGCGTTGGGTGGGGCTATGCAAAGGTCTTCCAGCTCCCTCAGAGCATTGTGGGTGCGCCCGGAGTGCTGCCTGAGCGTGTTGCATCTGATACGTCCCCTATTTGGGGATCATTTATTAAAGGGAGCATAGGTGCAGCACGTTTCTGTAAAACCAATAGAGGGCGCTGCAATGTTACTGTAGAAACCAATGGACAGCATGGGAGGTAGCTATACATAGATTTTAAAGACGACGACTGCCAAGGCTAAAGCCCGTGTATATTCCATAGACTATAGCTATCTCCAGGATAGCTGCATGCGCAGTCGTGTGCCGGGTTCGCACGTGCGCAGTCGCGCCATTGTCTCGCACGGCTGCTTTCATTCCGCGCTTCCTGACAAGGCAATGTACGCATACGTCACTAGTGAAGGAAGCGGAAGGTAGCGCAATGTACACTTTTTGACCGGATGGAGGAAAATCGGGTTGCTGGAGGTCACGTGACCGAAGTGACAAGCGGCTCCAGGAGAAGATTTGGGATAAGAAGAAGAGGTAAGCAGGCTCCCTGGGGAGCAATAGGTAAGTATACAGTATATTTTTTTGTTTTTAATGACAGAACCCCTTTAAGGCTCTATTATGACACTTTTCGAACCGTGGTATGGTTACATGCGGGGAGTGTGAAGACGGTATGGTTACCTAAGGGGGGTGTGGTGACAATACGGTTACACTAGGAAAGTGGGCTTACATGAGGGGAGCGTGGAGGCGGTGCGGCTACAGAAGGGGAGTGTGATGGAACCCCTAACAATAATCTGTGCCGTGTCATTTCCATAAATGTCATAGAAGGTAATGAAAATGAAGTGAACAGTTTAGCATACAGTAATTCCCCTTTCACATGGGCCAAAATTCTCACTATTCTCACTTACCCAAAGGAAGCAGCTGGTGACAAAACATGAAACGTGGGCAAGGAGGCTCTGGTATCCTGTTGTACCACTTCTAGCTTGGATACAAGAGGTTATACAGATGGGAATGGAGGCTCTAGTACCCTGTTGTACGCCTTGTAGCTTGGATAAAAGATAAGATAAGGACAGGCAAGGGGACTCTAGTACTGCGTTGTACCACTTCTAGCTTCTAGTATAGAAGATGGGGAACAGGCGGCTATGGAGGCTCTATTCTAGAGAATCAATACAGTAAGCAGTGGAGTAGGTCAGTAAATCAATGGCTGAAATAACAGTTGAATTGTGTTACCACGTTACTACTGACAGTCCTCACCTCTTTAGTAACAGGTGGCATGGCTGAAGCCTCATCACAGTATTTCAGTGCCAGAGCTTTCTGTCCTCGGTCTTTGTAGCACTGGGATGAAAGATAAAAAACACCAAAAAAAGCAAAAACCAGTAAAGCAATAGAATCTTACAGTAACTTTGGGGCATTACAGCAGCACACAATGTCCCTGCAGGTTGGATTACAGATGAGTGCTGCTGTATGGTGCCTTCATACCTCTAGGGCAGGATACCTACCTGATATGTATTGTCATGGGGCGCACCAAGATCTTGTCTCAGGCTTTGCTTGCAGTCCTACCATATCGCACTAAATGCAGAAGTGCAGTCAATGCAGCTTTTTACCTAAAATAGTAAAAATTGGTCAAAGCCTCATGCAGTGTATTACCTGACCCTGGAATAACATCAATGGCAATTATAAGAATAATGCTGATAATAATACAAATTCTGTATGTCTGTTTTCAGCCTTACAAAACTATAACTATAGAAGTTTAAATTTATACGTAAAGCTAGATATTTTTAGAAATATCTATATTGATATATAACTATCTATTTTTATAGCTAGATATATATCTATGCAGTAAGATACATTAGATCGATGGTGACACACGCACCCGAAACAAGGACCACAGGTTGTAAGCAGCCATTTTTCCGTCAGTCTCCACTGGAGTCTCTCCCAGGCCCAAACTGAACCTACCTACCTGAATTGTAAGTACCTACCTTCTTGTTCTCTATGAAAGAACTGAGCATACCTTTTAAAAAAATGGCGTCGGCAGCAGCAACCAATCAGATTTTGTATAGTTTATGTATAGCTACCTGCCATGCTGTCCATTGGTTTCTACAGTAACATTGCAGCGCCCTCTGTTGGTTTTACAGAAACGTGTTGCACCACCTATTGGATTTACCCAAACTTACAGCACCATAGAGATTAGCGGGTCACCTCCCAGTTCTCCATCTTTTTGCCCTATTTTTCTCTAGGGTGGTTTCAAACCGGCGGGTAAAATCGCGCCATTTTTAACCGATGCGTTGGTTATTGAAAAAAAAAAAAAAGCAGATTTCGCAGCCAATGATTCCCGACGGTTCCCTTCCCTTCAGCAAGGTTTTCACTGATGTGATGTTGAGAGAGAAAATTGCAGCCTGCTGTGTCCTTCTGCGCAGTGCGTTTTTTAAAATCTCCCATGTAATCCTATGGAGGCTGCGTTTTATCGCATCACAAGGCGACAAATATGCGCTGCAATGTTAACATTGGAAAGTCCTACCGACTTGCGCGTTAAACAAAAACGTGGTTTTTAATGTGCGCGGCAGCGATGCGATTTAATCCTCTAAAAAAAAAAAGCATCGCTGGTGATTGTCACGGCCGTATATTGGGACAAAACTAAGCCTAAGCTTTCTGTGGTTTCGTTTTCACCAGCAGTATTCTCTCCCGTTAATACTTGACCGAGAAAATATAGGACCTCCCCTATGAATACTATGTGCGTGAAAGATCAGGCGGCCGCCATATTCCCACCATTTATTTTGTTTCTTACAGTTGCTCCTACAGCGGTGTGTGTGTGTTTGTATATGTATGTGTGTATGTATGTGTATATATTTTACACACATACACACATCGCAATGCATTGTTCTTACAAGGCGCACTGCACTGGCAGACACACTCGCATATTTGCCATGCGAGATATAGGTTTGAGTTTCTCGGGCTGATATAGTGCTCACTTGTGTAAAATCAGCCACAGAGAATGAATTTAACATCACCAAAGACATAAAGCTATACATTGCCCTCTATTGTCAGCATGCTGTTATCCTGACCCCCAAGTGTCAATGCATAATGCATCCCAAGTGGCAGCTTGCCCACCCATATCACGTCTTGTATCCAAGCTAGAGGCGATACAACAGGATCTGTTTCACATTTTGTATCCAAGCTAGAGGTAGTACAACTTTAACTTTTTTCCTTCTGCTTTGCTCAGATTCATTCAAATACTGTGGGTCAAAATACGCAGCACAGCCCTGGCAGGTAGCTATACATAAACTATACAAAATCTGATTGGTTGCTGCTGCCGACGCCATTTTTTTAAAAGGTACGCTCAGTTCTTTCATAGAGAACAAGAAGGTAGGTACTTACAATTCAGGTAGGTAGGTTCAGTTTGGGCCTGGGAGAGACTCCAGTGGAGACTGACGGAAAAATGGCTGCTTACAACCTGTGGTCCTTGTTTCGGGTGCGTGTGTCACCATCGATCTAATGTATCTTACTGCATAGATATATATCTAGCTATAAAAATAGATAGTTATATATCAATATAGATATTTCTAAAAATATCTAGCTTTACGTATAAATTTAAACTTCTATAGTTATAGTTTTGTAAGGCTGAAAACAGACATACAGAATTTGTATTATTATCAGCATTATTCTTATAATTGCCATTGATGTTATTCCAGGGTCAGGTAATACACTGCATGAGGCTTTGACCAATTTTTACTATTTTAGGTAAAAAGCTGCATTGACTGCACTTCTGCATTTAGTGCGATATGGTAGGACTGCAAGCAAAGCCTGAGACAAGATCTTGGTGCGCCCCATGACAATACATATCAGGTAGGTATCCTGCCCTAGAGGTATGAAGGCACCATACAGCAGCACTCATCTGTAATCCAACCTGCAGGGACATTGTGTGCTGCTGTAATGCCCCAAAGTTACTGTAAGATTCTATTGCTTTACTGGTTTTTGCTTTTTTTGGTGTTTTTTATCTTTCATCCCAGTGCTACAAAGACCGAGGACAGAAAGCTCTGGCACTGAAATACTGTGATGAGGCTTCAGCCATGCCACCTGTTACTAAAGAGGTGAGGACTGTCAGTAGTAACGTGGTAACACAATTCAACTGTTATTTCAGCCATTGATTTACTGACCTACTCCACTGCTTACTGTATTGATTCTGTAGAATAGAGCCTCCATAGCCGCCTGTTCCCCATCTTCTATACTAGAAGCTAGAAGTGGTACAACGCAGTACTAGAGTCCCCTTGCCTGTCCTTATCTTATCTTTTATCCAAGCTACAAGGCGTACAACAGGGTACTAGAGCCTCCATTCCCATCTGTATAACCTCTTGTATCCAAGCTAGAAGTGGTACAACAGGATACCAGAGCCTCCTTGCCCACGTTTCATGTTTTGTCACCAGCTGCTTCCTTTGGGTAAGTGAGAATAGTGAGAATTTTGGCCCATGTGAAAGGGGAATTACTGTATGCTAAACTGTTCACTTCATTTTCATTACCTTCTATGACATTTATGGAAATGACACGGCACAGATTATTGTTAGGGGTTCCATCACACTCCCCTTCTGTAGCCGCACCGCCTCCACGCTCCCCTCATGTAAGCCCACTTTCCTAGTGTAACCGTATTGTCACCACACCCCCCTTAGGTAACCATACCGTCTTCACACTCCCCGCATGTAACCATACCACGGTTCGAAAAGTGTCATAATAGAGCCTTAAAGGGGTTCTGTCATTAAAAACAAAAAAATATACTGTATACTTACCTATTGCTCCCCAGGGAGCCTGCTTACCTCTTCTTCTTATCCCAAATCTTCTCCTGGAGCCGCTTGTCACTTCGGTCACGTGACCTCCAGCAACCCGATTTTCCTCCATCCGGTCAAAAAGTGTACATTGCGCTACCTTCCGCTTCCTTCACTAGTGACGTATGCGTACATTGCCTTGTCAGGAAGCGCGGAATGAAAGCAGCCGTGCGAGACAATGGCGCGACTGCGCACGTGCGAACCCGGCACACGACTGCGCATGCAGCTATCCTGGAGATAGCTATAGTCTATGGAATATACACGGGCTTTAGCCTTGGCAGTCGTCGTCTTTAAAATCTATGTATAGCTACCTCCCATGCTGTCCATTGGTTTCTACAGTAACATTGCAGCGCCCTCTATTGGTTTTACAGAAACGTGCTGCACCTATGCTCCCTTTAATAAATGATCCCCAAATAGGGGACGTATCAGATGCAACACGCTCAGGCAGCACTCCGGGCGCACCCACAATGCTCTGAGGGAGCTGGAAGACCTTTGCATAGCCCCACCCAACGCTTTATCAACCGCGCCCTCCCCCCTCCCCCTCACATCCTCCTCAGTCCTTCCTCTTGCACCGTGCTCACGCATCCTAGGCTTGCAGAGCCTGCAGGACTCGTCACCTCCCTACGCAGGATGGTTAAGCAGACGATGACACTAGAAGCAAGCACTAGTTTGCCTCTGAAGGTGCGTCCGTCGGTCGTTTTGAGAGATCTCTTTTGGTGGACGCATTTCGAGTGGGGACGGACGGAAACTTTTTCCCAAAAAAAGGAAAATTGGCTTCGAGCCCATAGGGCTTTATTGGCTTCCCCTGGGCTGGCATTAGTAGACCCTAGTAAGAATAACTATAGATCAGCATGGTCATCTGAAGAAGTTAAAATGTACAGCAGGCCTTTTTTTTTTCCCGCCATACATAAATAAATTCATCCATCCATCCATAACTATAGATTATATAGAGAAATAAATCTTGCTATTTGTATAGCGATAGATAGATAGATAGATAGAGTGAGTAGATTATAGACATACATTATATCCAGATGATAGATTTTAGATTATTTATATCTGTGTAGATTTTATCATCTATATTAATTATATAATAGATCTATGGATTATCTATCTATCAATCAATAGATCTATTATATAATCAACATACATTATAGAATCTACATATATACATAATACAGCTTTATGTGTTTGTGTATGTATGTAGATATATAAATATATATATATATATATATATCATCTAAAATCTATCTTTAATCTATATGCACAAGATCTATAATTCAGATATAATCTATATCTATAATCTACATAATTAATAAATAGATAGATTCATTCAGTCATACTCATTCATTCATACATACATACATACATACACACTGTATGCAAATGAGCCAGGTGTCTGGCAGGCTGATGTCACTGCATTGTGAGGTCATCAATTTAGAAGTATAAATACCGGACTTGGCAGCCATGTTAGTCAGTCTCCGCTGCAGCTCGTGGACTGGAGGTGGGGGATCCCCTATCTCCTCCGAGAAGCCACAGAACTGGACCCTTTTTATTTTTAGCAGAGTGCATTTTTAATGCAGCACACAAGGGGGAGACAGCGGCCTACCAAAATCTACTGGGTCATATGACGTGGCTGGCGGTGGGCGGGGAAGCGGTTTTTACTCTATCTTCCGCTGTGCTACAGCGGAAGATAGCGTGACGCACTGCTTCCATTGACTAGAATGGAGGCCGGCCGCGCGTACACCCGCGGCAAATAAAGCATACCGCGGGTGAGGTCAGGTGATTTCACGGTGGAATTCCGCACCGTGAGCATTGAGCTATTGGGTTCAATAGAACCTAATAGCTGCGGGCAACGCAGCAGATTTACGCAGCATAAATCCCTCCGTGGGAATGAGCCCTAACTTTAGCCAGCAGAAGGTGCCATAGTATAAGGCAGAAAAAGAAAAGCCCCATGGCAACCCAAATCCAAAATTGGATTGCAGAGGGTTAAAGAGGCCCTGTCCTTTTTAGAACGACGGGGGTAAAATCATACGTCCTGATCAGCCCCGCCCCTGACACGTTGGCGCTTTGCGATAAATAAGTGGGTTTTGTGTTGCAGTTTGGGTACCCAGTCTCTAAAAGGTTCGCCATCACTGATATAGAGGAAGCCCCGACATGTTGGATACACATGGGAGTGCAGCGCCAAAAACGCATGGAACCGTAGTAAGAGGAAAAACAGTGTGAAAATGGCCTTATAAAGATATATGTTTACATTTAGGCTGGATTCCGATGAGCTTACGCATATTTGCACAGACAAAGAAATAACACGCAACGATTATCTCAGCTAGTGAAATAGACAATTAGTATAATATGCGTTCTTTCCCTATGAGAATGTACGAGAAAATATAGTATGCTGCGTATTTTTTTGTGAGATCGAAATGCACATGGAAAATACGCGCCTGTGAACAAACCCATTGAAATCAATCATTTCTATTTTCTGTGACTTTCATAGGTGCAACTGCCCCAGAACAAATGGAATCCTGTCCCCTTCACCAGCAGTTTACACTCCGTGCCAGTGCGCGGAAGTTTGGAAATTGCTACGGCGCCGCCCGATCTTCCCTGCAGGTACTGTCACTACATGATAGGGCAGGTATTATCTTTTCCCGAGCGCACAAATAACGGGCGGGAAAAGAAGTGGTAAAAACAAAACCGCAGAAATTCCAAATTGCAAGAGGGCAGTGTTTCGATACACTCTCCTGCTCTGAACAGAGCGGGAATTAAAAAAAAAAAATCAAACTGCGCATGTCCGTGATGTGAAATTAGTGGGCATGCACAGTGCTATACTTACCACATACGCGGCCTCTGCCGTCTATCTGCCGGCAGAGAGTATTGGTTGCAATTTGTAAAACACCGCAGGAGACCCACAGTGTGTTACGTATACGCCCGTGGACATGAGCCCTAAGGCTGCTTTCACACAGGCGTCTGGTAAAATGCTGCATTTTAAAGTGTTTTCGAACGCCATTTTCAAACGTGCTCAACAGCGTTGTGTAACGCACTCCATCATTACAATAGGTGATGAGGGGCGTTAAAAAGGGCTGAAACAAACTAAAATAGAGAGGCCTTAGAGACAAAGTCTGTTTGCTCCTTAACCCCTTATTGACCGCCCTATAGTGTTTTTGATCCCTAGGGCCGTAAAAACATGCTCACTCTGAGGATTAAAGCCCTGGGGGCTGTGGACATGACAGCTCCTGGCGGAAGATGATGATTGGTATTTGTTTCGGGGGTGGGGGGAGAAATTTCCGGAATACTCATTGGGTGTCTCGTTTGAAGTTTTTGCATCTATGGTCGGGGAATGGGAGAGCCCAAATCTTATAGTTCCAGTGTATGTACAACCTTCCACGAGAGCGCGGGGACGTTACTAGTCTAAGTAAACGATGCGCATAAATGCCACAAATGTATTAACCCTTAGGGCGCCGACGCACTGGCGATTTTTATTTTTTTATTTTTTTTCCCCCCTGCGAAATTCGCAGCATTTTTTTCTCTGCAGTGGTCTATGGGACTTGTAATGTTAAAATCGCGATCGCGCAAAATCGCAATTTATCGCGATTTTGCGCGATCGCAATTTTAACATTACAAGTCCCGTAGACCCCTGCAGAGAACAAAATGCTGCGAATTTCGCAGGGAAAAAAATCGCCAGTGGGTGGGCGCCCTTAATCGTACTGACCAGCAGATTGTGTGCCTTTAGGAAAAGCATAGGTGTACCGTCAGGTGTCACAATTGCAAACCGGCCCCTGCGGTGAGGGAACTCAGAGGCCCCCACCATATAAAGACTGTGCATGGAGTGCGTTACTCCCTTGCCGCACTGCCTGTTGTGGGAGGGGGTGGAGGGTTGGCCAATGCAGTGTACAGCGCGGAGCTGGTTGATGACATCATCATTCTTCTGCTCCTGGCACCCGTGTGGTCTCCTCACACTACCAGACAACTGTTGTGGGAGGGGTGGAGGGTCGGCCGGCGCGGAGTTGGATGATGACATCATCATCCTGCTCCTGGCGCCTGTGTGGTCCCTTCACACTGCCGGACGCCTGTTGTGGGAGGGGTGGAGTGTCGGCCGACGCGGTGTATGTAGTGGAGCCGGATGATGACATCATCATTCTTCTGCTCCTGGCACCTGTAGAGAGCATTGGTCCTGTTCCGGAGGGCTGGTCCCATGACTGTCATATTCTGACTGCCCTGTGTTTGTCCCCCCCTTCCCCAGGGGTCAATGTATTTCTTGGAAGCCCCTTGAGGACATGGCCATATGAGGCCTGGTGAAGTGTAGTTCTTATTTTCCCATCTCTCGACGCCTGTGATGTATTCCAGCATTAATGCCCGGATACATTGTGTCCTGCGGGGGGCAGATTATCTCCATATCAAACACAACACTTGGTTTTGGAAGTTCTTTTCCCATCCCCGCATTCAGCATCCCATAACTTCTGCATCTTTCCCGGTCAGAGGTATGTGAGGCCTTGCTTTCTACGTGACGAGCTTTTTGCCCCATTTTGGGTCCATACTTTTGATCACTTAGTATTTTGCCTCCATTTATTAGAGGTTTGTCTTTCTCCAGTTTTTCTGTGTTTGATAGTGTATTCAGTGTATTGTACAGGCCATTACGGATATGGTGATACCAAATATGGGGGTCTTCACCCCCCCCCATATGAAATAGAGGAAAATGCACAGAAAAGTTGAATATCTATATCTCTCTCTATAGGGGCCACAACAGCCATGATTATACAAGAGGCTTCTGTACCGCAATGCCTCATCAGTTACAGTAGTGATCATAGGTAATGGCAAGCAGGGACACCTGTTGTCATGGCAACCAATCGGCCCGCCACGATTACAAGGGCCAGACGACATAACATAGGGAGCATGCTCGCTCAGGGAATCCTCTACTTGCTGCCATCTCAACAGAATGTAGGAGTTTAATAGTAGGGATCGCTATCCTTAGGTACCCTGCTGTAGCAGTGGGAAGCCCGCTATCGGATGGTGTGAGCTCAGCTTCTGATCCCACGCCATCCACATGATGTACGTTTGTGTCCTGTTGTGGCAAGTACCACACAGCCAGGACAGACGTACATCCGGTGGCATTAAGGGTTTAACCCCTTAAGAGATAACTTATGTCCTGGGTGGCTGGTACTTGCTGTAAACTCGTGGGAGCAGAATCTGAGATTGTACTATCCCACAGTGGGAGCTGGCTGGGACTGACAGCAATCTATGCTGATCGTGGCATGTAAAGGGTTCACAGAGGGAGCTGGCTGGGACTGACTGCAATCTATGCTGACCACGGCATGTAAAGTGGTCAAAGAGGGAGCTGGCTGGGGCTGACAGCAATCTATGCTGACCGTGACATGTAAAGGCTTCACAATGGGAGCTAGCTGGGACTGACAGCAATCTATGCTGACCGTGGCATGTAAAGGGTTCACAGTGGGAGCTGGCTGGGGCTCACAGCAATCTATGCTGACCGTGGCATGTAAAGGGTTTATAGAGGGAGCTGGTTGGGACTGACAGCAATCTATGCTGACCGTGGCATGTAAAGGGTTCACAGAGGAAGCTGGCTGGGACTGACAGCAATCTATGCTTACCGCGGCATGTAAAGGGTTCACAGAGGAAGCTGGCTGGGGCTGACAGCAATCTATGCTGACTGGGCATGTAAAAGGTTTACAGAGGGAGCTGGCTGGGACTGACAGCCATCTACGCTGATCGCGACATGTAAAGGGTTTACAGAGGGAGCTGGCTGGGGCTGACAGCAATCTATGCTGACCGCGGCATGTAAAGGGTTCGCAGAGGGAGCTGGCTGGGACTGACAGCCATCTTGGCTGACCGCGGCATGTAAAGGGTTCACAGTGGGAGCTGGCTGGGATTGAAAGCAATAAATGCTGACCACGGCATGTAAAGGGTTTACAGAGGGAGCTGGCTGGGGCTGACAGCAATCTATGCTGACCGTGGCATGTAAAAGGTTTACAGAGGGAGCTGGCTTGGGCTGACAGCAATCTATGCTGACCGTGACATGTAAAGGGTTCACAGAGGGAGCTGGCTGGGGCTGACAGCAATCTATGCTGACCGTGGAATGTAAAGGGTTCACAGTGGGAGCTGGTTGGGACTGACAGCAATCTATGCTGACCGTGGAATGTAAAGGGTACAATGGTGTCGCATCTGTAAGAAGTCCCCGTGCTGCACGCAGATGGCGCAGAGCGGTGCAGTTGGGGCCGCGCCATGTCCGCTAGGTGCTGTTATTCACCCGCCCCTCCAGCCTCCTGTGCGGCAGCAGCCATGCATGAAGACTCGGCCTGCGCTGTGCAGATGGTTCTGTTGTGCGCATAAACCTCTCTTTATTTATGACCCCACTAGTCCCAGCGAAGACTAGAGAGCCCCCCCCATTACCCACAATGCCCCAGCGGAGACTATGGCCCCGCCCATTACCCACAATGCCCTGGTTAAAGCAGCTGTAAACACTAATGCCCACTAGAGATATGATGGCCTCACCTGCTGGATGTGCAGCTCTGCCTGCAGGAACTGAAGGCCACCGCACCCACCCCAAAAGACATGAAGTTCAGAACTGCTGCGTCCTCCCCAGCGCTGCCGCCCACTAGCCCCGCCCCGCGCTCACTGATTGGATGGTGCGTCTGGAGTGTAGTGGCTGCTGGGAGATCCTACCACCAGCCAATACATTCTAGCCAGCAGATCAGTGAAGTCGCTAGAGTGGAGCTACTGAAGAGAGGAGCCGCTCCAATCTAGTCTTGTGGAGCTAGTGAGCTCCATATTACCTTCAGAGGGGAAGGATGGGTGGGGGGCTGCTGGATCCTGACAGTCATCAAAGGGATGACAACCAGCTAGAACTAGGAGTAATAGATGCAATATAGACCATCCACCATAACACTGATACATATGGTTGGTGAGGAGACAAACTGCTATAGGCGTGCCGCGCGCGTGCGCCGGGCACATCCGCCGGGCCGAAGAAAGAAGATCTGCCCGGTCCGCTACGGGTAAGTTATTCTTATTTTAGGTCTCCCGCGGATCCGGACGGCTTCTATAGGCTTCAATAGAAGCCTGCGGGAGCCGTCCCCGCGGGAGACCCGCACCTAAATGGAGCATGTCCACATTTTTATTAATTCACTTTTATTGACCATCCGCAGGTATTTATCTATCCGCGGGTGGTCATTGCATCCCTATGGGGTGCGGATCCGCGTGCGGGTGATCCGCTGCGGATTTTAATTCTTCTTTTCCCCGTGGACATGAGGCCTAAAGGCTCTGCATATCCAAGTGATTCTGATATTGTTTTTTTGCCACATGTTGTACTTGATTTAGGTGGTGAAGATCGGGCGGCGCCTGTCATCTCGTAGCAATTTCCAAACTTCCGCGCACTGGCACGGAGTGTAAACTGCTGGTGAAGGGGACAGGATTCCATTTGTTCTGGGGCAGTTGCACCTACGAAAGTCACAGAAAATAGAAATGATTGATTTCAATGGGTTTGTTCACAGGCGCGTATTTTCCATGTGCATTTCGATCGCACAAAAAAATACGCAGCATACTATATTTTCTCGCACATTCTCATAGGGAAAGAACGCATATTATACTAATTGTCTATTTCACTAGCTGAGATAATCGTTGCGTGTTATTTCTTTGTCTGTGCAAATATGCGTAAGCTCATCGGAATCCAGCCTAAATGTAAACATATATCTTTATAAGGCCATTTTCACACTGTTACTACGGTTCCATGCGTTTTTGGCGCTGCACTCCCATGTGTATCCAACATGTCGGGGCTTCCTCTATATCAGTGATGGCGAACCTTTTAGAGACTGGGTACCCAAACTGCAACACAAAACCCACTTATTTATCGCAAAGCGCCAACGTGTCAGGGGCGGGGCTGATCAGGACGTATGATTTTACCCCCGTCGTTCTAAAAAGGACAGGGCCTCTTTAACCCTCTGCAATCCAATTTTGGATTTGGGTTGCCATGGGGCTTTTCTTTTTCTGCCTTATACTATGGCGCCTTCTGCTGGCTAAAGTTAGGGCTCATTCCCACGGAGGGATTTATGCTGCGTAAATCTGCTGCGTTGCCCGCAGCTATTAGGTTCTATTGAACCCAATAGCTCAATGCTCACGGTGCGGAATTCCATCGTGGAATTCCGCACCGTGAAATCACCTGACCTCACCCGCGGTATGCTTTATTTGCCGCGGGTGTACGCGCGGCCGGCCTCCATTCTAGTCAATGGAAGCAGTGCGTCACGCTATCTTCCGCTGTAGCACAGCGGAAGATAGAGTAAAAACCGCTTCCCCGCCCACCGCCAGCCACGTCATATGACCCAGTAGATTTTGGTAGGCCGCTGTCTCCCCCTTGTGTGCTGCATTAAAAATGCACTCTGCTAAAAATAAAAAGGGTCCAGTTCTGTGGCTTCTCGGAGGAGATAGGGGATCCCCCACCTCCAGTCCACGAGCTGCAGCGGAGACTGACTAACATGGCTGCCAAGTCCGGTATTTATACTTCTAAATTGATGACATCACAATGCAGTGACACCAGCCTGCCAGACACCTGGCTCATTTGCATACAGTGTGTATGTATGTATGTATGTATGAATGAATGAGTATGACTGAATGAATCTATCTATTTATTAATTATGTAGATTATAGATATAGATTATATCTGAATTATAGATCTTGTGCATATAGATTAAAGATAGATTTTAGATGATATATATATATATATATATATATATATATATATATCTACATACATACACAAACACATAAAGCTGTATTATGTATATATGTAGATTCTATAATGTATGTTGATTATATAATAGATCTATTGATTGATAGATAGATAATCCATAGATCTATTATATAATTAATATAGATGATAAAATCTACACAGATATAAATAATCTAAAATCTATCATCTGGATATAATGTATGTCTATAATCTACTCACTCTATCTATCTATCTATCGCTATACAAATAGCAAGATTTATTTCTCTATATAATCTATAGTTATGGATGGATGGATGAATTTATTTATGTATGGCGGGAAAAAAAAAAGGCCTGCTGTACATTTTAACTTCTTCAGATGACCATGCTGATCTATAGTTATTCTTACTAGGGTCTACTAATGCCAGCCCAGGGGAAGCCAATAAAGCCCTATGGGCTCGAAGCCAATTTTCCTTTTTTTGGGAAAAAGTTTCCGTCCGTCCCCACTCGAAATGCGTCCACCAAAAGAGATCTCTCAAAACGACCGACGGACGCACCTTCAGAGGCAAACTAGTGCTTGCTTCTAGTGTCATCGTCTGCTTAACCATCCTGCGTAGGGAGGTGACGAGTCCTGCAGGCTCTGCAAGCCTAGGATGCGTGAGCACGGTGCAAGAGGAAGGACTGAGGAGGATGTGAGGGGGAGGGGGGAGGGCGCGGTTGATAAAGCGTTGGGTGGGGCTATGCAAAGGTCTTCCAGCTCCCTCAGAGCATTGTGGGTGCGCCCGGAGTGCTGCCTGAGCGTGTTGCATCTGATACGTCCCCTATTTGGGGATCATTTATTAAAGGGAGCATAGGTGCAGCACGTTTCTGTAAAACCAATAGAGGGCGCTGCAATGTTACTGTAGAAACCAATGGACAGCATGGGAGGTAGCTATACATAGATTTTAAAGACGACGACTGCCAAGGCTAAAGCCCGTGTATATTCCATAGACTATAGCTATCTCCAGGATAGCTGCATGCGCAGTCGTGTGCCGGGTTCGCACGTGCGCAGTCGCGCCATTGTCTCGCACGGCTGCTTTCATTCCGCGCTTCCTGACAAGGCAATGTACGCATACGTCACTAGTGAAGGAAGCGGAAGGTAGCGCAATGTACACTTTTTGACCGGATGGAGGAAAATCGGGTTGCTGGAGGTCACGTGACCGAAGTGACAAGCGGCTCCAGGAGAAGATTTGGGATAAGAAGAAGAGGTAAGCAGGCTCCCTGGGGAGCAATAGGTAAGTATACAGTATATTTTTTTGTTTTTAATGACAGAACCCCTTTAAGGCTCTATTATGACACTTTTCGAACCGTGGTATGGTTACATGCGGGGAGTGTGAAGACGGTATGGTTACCTAAGGGGGGTGTGGTGACAATACGGTTACACTAGGAAAGTGGGCTTACATGAGGGGAGCGTGGAGGCGGTGCGGCTACAGAAGGGGAGTGTGATGGAACCCCTAACAATAATCTGTGCCGTGTCATTTCCATAAATGTCATAGAAGGTAATGAAAATGAAGTGAACAGTTTAGCATACAGTAATTCCCCTTTCACATGGGCCAAAATTCTCACTATTCTCACTTACCCAAAGGAAGCAGCTGGTGACAAAACATGAAACGTGGGCAAGGAGGCTCTGGTATCCTGTTGTACCACTTCTAGCTTGGATACAAGAGGTTATACAGATGGGAATGGAGGCTCTAGTACCCTGTTGTACGCCTTGTAGCTTGGATAAAAGATAAGATAAGGACAGGGAAGGGGACTCTAGTACTGCGTTGTACCACTTCTAGCTTCTAGTATAGAAGATGGGGAACAGGCGGCTATGGAGGCTCTATTCTAGAGAATCAATACAGTAAGCAGTGGAGTAGGTCAGTAAATCAATGGCTGAAATAACAGTTGAATTGTGTTACCACGTTACTACTGACAGTCCTCACCTCTTTAGTAACAGGTGGCATGGCTGAAGCCTCATCACAGTATTTCAGTGCCAGAGCTTTCTGTCCTTGGTCTTTGTAGCACTGGGATGAAAGATAAAAAACACCAAAAAAAGCAAAAACCAGTAAAGCAATAGAATCTTACAGTAACTTTGGGGCATTACAGCAGCACACAATGTCCCTGCAGGTTGGATTACAGATGAGTGCTGCTGTATGGTGCCTTCATACCTCTAGGGCAGGATACCTACCTGATATGTATTGTCATGGGGCGCACCAAGATCTTGTCTCAGGCTTTGCTTGCAGTCCTACCATATCGCACTAAATGCAGAAGTGCAGTCAATGCAGCTTTTTACCTAAAATAGTAAAAATTGGTCAAAGCCTCATGCAGTGTATTACCTGACCCTGGAATAACATCAATGGCAATTATAAGAATAATGCTGATAATAATACAAATTCTGTATGTCTGTTTTCAGCCTTACAAAACTATAACTATAGAAGTTTAAATTTATACGTAAAGCTAGATATTTTTAGAAATATCTATATTGATATATAACTATCTATTTTTATAGCTAGATATATATCTATGCAGTAAGATACATTAGATCGATGGTGACACACGCACCCGAAACAAGGACCACAGGTTGTAAGCAGCCATTTTTCCGTCAGTCTCCACTGGAGTCTCTCCCAGGCCCAAACTGAACCTACCTACCTGAATTGTAAGTACCTACCTTCTTGTTCTCTATGAAAGAACTGAGCGTACCTTTTAAAAAAATGGCGGCGGCAGCAGCAACCAATCAGATTTTGTATAGTTTATGTATAGCTACCTGCCATGCTGTCCATTGGTTTCTACAGTAACATTGCAGCGCCCTCTGTTGGTTTTACAGAAACGTGTTGCACCACCTATTGGATTTACCCAAACTTACAGCACCATAGAGATTAGCGGGTCACCTCCCAGTTCTCCATCTTTTTGCCCTATTTTTCTCTAGGGTGGTTTCAAACCGGCGGGTAAAATCGCGCCATTTTTAACCGATGCGTTGGTTATTGAAAAAAAAAAAAGCAGATTTCGCAGCCAATGATTCCCGACGGTTCCCTTCCCTTCAGCAAGGTTTTCACTGATGTGATGTTGAGAGAGAAAATCGCAGCCTGCTGTGTCCTTCTGCGCAGTGCGTTTTTTAAAATCTCCCATGTAATCCTATGGAGGCTGCGTTTTATCGCATCACAAGGCGACAAATATGCGCTGCAATGTTAACATTGGAAAGTCCTACCGACTTGCGCGTTAAACAAAAACATGTGGTTTTTAATGTGCGCGGCAGCGATGCGATTTAATCCTCTAAAAAAAAAAAGCATCGCTGGTGATTGTCACGGCCGTATATTGGGACAAAACTAAGCCTAAGCTTTCTGTGGTTTCGTTTTCACCAGCAGTATTCTCTCCCGTTAATACTTGACCGAGAAAATATAGGACCTCCCCTATGAATACTATGTGCGTGAAAGATCAGGCGGCCGCCATATTCCCACCATTTATTTTGTTTCTTACAGTTGCTCCTACAGCGGTGTGTGTGTGTTTGTATATGTATGTGTGTATGTATGTGTATATATTTTACACACATACACACATCGCAATGCATTGTTCTTACAAGGCGCACTGCACTGGCAGACACACTCGCATATTTGCCATGCGAGATATAGGTTTGAGTTTCTCGGGCTGATATAGTGCTCACTTGTGTAAAATCAGCCACAGAGAATGAATTTAACATCACCAAAGACATAAAGCTATACATTGCCCTCTATTGTCAGCATGCTGTTATCCTGACCCCCAAGTGTCAATGCATAATGCATCCCAAGTGGCAGCTTGCCCACCCATATCACGTCTTGTATCCAAGCTAGAGGCGATACAACAGGATCTGTTTCACATTTTGTATCCAAGCTAGAGGTAGTACAACTTTAACTTTTTTCCTTCTGCTTTGCTCAGATTCATTCAAATACTGTGGGTCAAAATACGCAGCACAGCCCTAGAGGAATTCGTTAAGGGGTCTAGTTTTTTAAACAGGGTCATTTGTGGGGGTTCTCCCAAGTGCTCAAGGGCTCCACTAGTGAGCAATAGGACCTAAAACACTTTCATGCAAAATAACTGTTCACAAAGCCACCGGCTGCTCCTTTCGGTTTGGGCCCCATTGTGCATACGGACACAAGATTAGGGCCACAATGGGTATATCTCTGAACACGGGACATACGGGGGGTCTCCATTTTGGGGTGCCAATCCTCATCTTCATGTGCAATATAGAAAAAAAGCCCATCATTAAAATTAAAATGACATATTTGCAAAAATATTAAATTTAATTTCTTCCCCTCCAAATTGCATTAATTCTTGACAAAACCTGTGGGGTAAAAATCCTCCTGACCCCCTCAGTGAATACATTAAGGGGTGTAGTTTATAAAATGGGGTCATTTGTGGGGGGATCTATCATTTGGACACCCATGAGAC
>NW_027101942.1:0-20066 GCF_035609145.1 Eleutherodactylus coqui | reverse complement strand
AATGCCGTTTTCCCCATTGGGACATCACAATGCCGTTTACCCCATTGTGACATCACAATGCCATTTCCCCCATTGTGACATCACAATGCCGTTTCCACCATTGTGACATCACAATGCAGTTTACCCCATTGTGACATCACAATGCCCTTTCCCCCATTGTGACATCACAATGCCGTTTCCCTATTGTGACATCACATAGCAATTTCCTACATTGTGACATCACAATGCCCTTTCCCCATTGTGACATCACAATGCCATTTCCCCCATTGTGACATCACAATGCCATTTCCCCCATTGTGACATCACAATGCCATTTCCCCCATTGTGACATCACAATGCCATTTCCCACATTGTGACATCACAATGCCATTTCCCCCATTGTGACATCACAATGCCATTTCCCCCATTGTGACATCACAATGCAGTTAACCACATTGTGACATCACAATGCCCTTTCCCCCATTGCGACATCACAATGCCGTTTTCCCTATTGTGACATCACAATGCCATTTCCCACATTGTGACATCACAATGTCCTTTCCCCCATTGTGACATCACAATGCTGTTTTCCCTATTGTGACATCACAATGCCTTTTCCCCCATTGTGACATCACAATGCCCTTTCCCCATTGTGATATCACAATGCCGTTTCCCCCATTGTGACATCACAATGCAGTTTTCCCCATTGTGACATCGCAATGCCCTTTCCCCCATTGTGACATTACAATGCCGTTTTCCCCATTGTGACATCACAATGCCATTTCCCCCATTGTGACATCACAATGCCATTTCCCCCATTGTGACATCACAATGCAGTTTACCACATTGTGACATCACAATGCCTTTTCCCCCATTGTGACATCACAATGCCGTTTTCCCTATTGTGACATCACAATGCCATTTCCTCCATTGTGACATCACAATGCCCTTTCCCCATTGTGACATCACAATGCCATTTCCCCCATTGCGACATCACAATGCCATTTCCCCCATTGTGACATCACAATGCAGTTTACCACATTGTGACATCACAATGCCCTTTCCCCCATTGTGACATCACAATGCCGTTTTCCCTATAGTGACATCACAATGCCATTTCCTCCATTGTGACATCACAATGCCCTTTCCCCATTGTGACATCACAATGCCTTTTCACCCATTGTGACATCACAATGCCATTTCCCACATTGTGACATCACAATGCCTTTTCCCCCATTGTGACATCACAATGCAGTTTTCCCCATTGTGACATCACAATGCCGTTTTCCGCATTGTGACATCACAATGCCCTTTCCCCCATTGTGACATCACAATGCCATTTCCCACATTGTGACATCACAATGCATTTTCCCCCATTGTGACATCACAATGCAGTTTTCCCCATTGTGACATCACAATGCCCTTTACCCCATTGTGACATCACAATGCCGTTTTCCGCATTGTGACATCACAATGCCCTTTCCCCCATTGTGACATCACAATGCAGTTTTCCCCATTGTGACATCACAATGCGCTTTCCCCCATTGTGACATCACAATGCCCTTTCCCCCATTGTGACATCACAATGCCCTTTCCCCCATTGTGACATCACAATGCCATTTCCCCCATTGTGACATCACAATGCCGTTTCCCCCATTGTGACATCACAATGCTGTTTCCCCCATTGTGACATCACAATGCCGTTTCCCCCATTGTGACATCACAATGCTGTTTTCCCCATTGTGACATCACAATGCCATTTCCCCCATTGTGACATCACAATGCCGTTTCCCCCATTGTGACATCACAATGCTGTTTTTCCCATTGTGACATCACAATTCCATTTCCCCCATTGTGACATTACAATGCAGTTTTCCCCATTGTGACATCACAATGCCCTTTCCCCCATTGTGACATCACAATGCCATTTCCCCCATTGTGACATCACAATGCCGTTTCCCCCATTGTGACATCACAATGCAGTTTACCCCATTGTGACATCACAATGCCCTTTCCCCCATTGTGACATCACAATGCCGTTTTCCCTATTGTGACATCACAATGCCATTTCCTCCATTGTGACATCACAATGCCCTTTCCCCATTGTGATATCACAATGCCGTTTCCCCCATTGTGACATCACAATGCTGTTTTTCCCATTGCCCTTTCCCCCATTATGACATCACAATGCCGTTTTCCCCATTGTGACATCACAATGCCATTTCCCCCATTGTGACATCACAATGCAGTTAACCACATTGTGACATCACAATGCCCTTTCCCCCATTGTGACATCACAATGCCGTTTTCCCTATTGTGACATCACAATGCCATTTCCCACATTGTGACATCACAATGCCCTTTCCCCTATTGTGACATCACAATGCATTTAACCACATTGTGACATCACAATGCCCTTTCCCCCATTGTGACATCACAATGCCGTTTTCCCTATTGTGACATCACAATGCCTTTTCCCCCATTGTGACATCACAGTGCAGTTTTTCCCATTGTGACATCACAATTCCATTTCCTCCATTGTGACATCACAATGCCCTTTCCCCATTGTGATATCACAATGCCGTTTCCCCCATTGTGACATCACAATGCAGTTAACCACATTGTGACATCACAATGCCCTTTCCCCCATTGTGACATCACAATGCCGTTTTCCCTATTGTGACATCACAATGCCATTTCCCACATTGTGACATCACAATGCCCTTTCGCCCATTGTGACATCACAATGCATTTAACCACATTGTGACATCACAATGCCCTTTCCCCCATTGTGACATCACAATGCCGTTTTCCCTATTGTGACATCACAATGCCTTTTCCCCCATTGTGACATCACAGTGCAGTTTTTCCCATTGTGACATCACAATTCCATTTCCTCCATTGTGACATCACAATGCCCTTTCCCCATTGTGATATCACAATGCCGTTTCCCCCATTGTGACATCACAATGCTGTTTTTCCCATTGTGACATCACAATTCCATTTCCCCCATTGTGACATTACAATGCCGTTTTCCCCATTGTGACATCACAATGCCCTTTCCCCCATTGTGACATCACAATGCAGTTTTCCCCATTGTGACATCGCAATGCCCTTTCCCCCATTGTGACATTACAATGCCGTTTTCCCCATTGTGACATCACAATGCCATTTCCCCCATTGTGACATCACAATGCCATTTCCCCCATTGTGACATCACAATGCAGTTTACCACATTGTGACATCACAATGCCCTTTCCCCCATTGTGACATCACAATGCCGTTTTCCCTATTGTGACATCACAATGCCATTTCCTCCATTGTGACATCACAATGCCCTTTCCCCATTGTGACATCACAATGCCATTTCCCCCATTGTGACATCACAATGCCATTTCCCCCATTGTGACATCACAATGCAGTTTACCACATTGTGACATCACAATGCCCTTTCCCCCATTGTGACATCACAATGCCGTTTTCCCTATAGTGACATCACAATGCCATTTCCTCCATTGTGACATCACAATGCCCTTTCCCCATTGTGACATCACAATGCCCTTTCACCCATTGTGACATCACAATGCCATTTCCCACATTGTGACATCACAATGCCTTTTCCCCCATTGTGACATCACAATGCAGTTTTCCCCATTGTGACATCACAATGCCGTTTTCCGCATTGTGACATCACAATGCCCTTTCCCCCATTGTGACATTACAATGCCATTTCCCACATTGTGACATCACAATGCCGTTTTCCCCATTGTGACATCACAATGCCCTTTCCCCCATTGTGACATCACAATGCCCTTTCCCCCATTGTGACATCACAATGCCGTTTTCCCCATTGTGACATCACAATGCCCTTTCCCCCATTGTGACATCACAATGCCATTTCCCCCAATGTGACATCACAATGCCGTTTTCCCTATTGTGACATCACAATACCATTTCCCCCATTGTGACATCACAATGCCATTTCCCACATTGTGACATCACAATGCCGTTTTCTGCATTGTGACATCACAATGCCCTTTCCCCCATTGTGACATCACAATGCACTTTCCCCCATTGTTACATCGCAATGCCGTTTTCCGCATTGTGACATCACAATGCCCTTTCCCCCATTGTGACATCACAATGCCGTTTTCCGCATTGTGACATCACAATGCCCTTTCCCCCATTCTGACATCACAATGCCCTTTCCCCCATTCTGACATCACAATGCCGTTTTCCGCATTGTGACATCACAATGCCCTTTCCCCCATTCTGACATCACAATGCACTTTCCCCCATTGTGACATCACAATGCCGTTTTCCGCATTGTGACATCACAATGCCCTTTCCCCCATTGTGACATCGCAATTCAGTTTTCCCCATTGTGACATCACAATGCGCTTTCCCCCATTGTGACATCACAATGCACTTTCCCCCATTGTGACATCACAATGCCGTTTTCCTCATTGTGACATCACAATGCCCTTTCCCCCATTGTGACATCACAATGCTGTTTTACCCATTGTAACATCACAATTACATTTCCCCCATTGTGACATCACAATGCCATTTCCCGCATTGTGACAAAACAATACCATTTCCCCCATTGTGACATCACAATGCCATTTCCCACATTGTGACATCACAATGCCGTTTTCTGCATTGTGACATCACAATGCCCTTTCCCCCATTGTGACATCACAATGCCCTTTCCCCCATTGTGACATCACAATGCAGTTTTCCCCATTGTGACATCACAATGCCCTTTCCCCCATTGTGACATCACAATGCCCTTTCCCCCATTGTGACATCACAATGCAGTTTTCCCCATTGTGACATCACAATGCCCTTTCCCCCATTGTGACATCACAATGCCGTTTTCCGCATTGTGACATCACAATGCCCTTTCTCCCAATGTGACATCACAATGCCGTTTTCCCCATTGTGATATCACAATGCCATTTCCCGCATTGTGACAAAACAATACCATTTCCCCCATTGTGACATCACAATGCCATTTCCCACATTGTGACATCACAATGCCGTTTTCTGCATTGTGACATTACAATGCCCTTTCCCCCATTGTGATATCACAATGCCCTTTCCCCCATTGTGACATCACAATGCCCTTTCCCCCATTGTGACATTGCAATGCCGTTTTCCCCATTGTGACATCACAATGCCCTTTCCCCCATTGTGACATCACAATGCCGTTTTCTGCATTGTGACATCACAATGCCCTTTCCCCCATTGTGACATCACAATGCCCTTTCCCCCATTGTGACATCACAATGCCATTTCCCCCAATGTGACATCACAATGCCGTTTTCCCTATTGTGACATCACAATACCATTTCCCCCATTGTGACATCACAATGCCATTTCCCACATTGTGACATCACAATGCCGTTTTCTGCATTGTGACATCACAATGCCCTTTCCCCCATTGTGACATCACAATGCACTTTCCCCCATTGTTACATCGCAATGCCGTTTTCTGCATTGTGACATCACAATGCCCTTTCCCCCATTGTGACATCACAATGCCGTTTTCCGCATTGTGACATCACAATGCCCTTTCCCCCATTCTGACATCACAATGCCCTTTCCCCCATTGTGACATCACAATGCCGTTTTCCGCATTGTGACATCACAATGCCCTTTCCCCCATTCTGACATCACAATGCACTTTCCCCCATTGTGACATCACAATGCCGTTTTCCGCATTGTGACATCACAATGCCCTTTCCCCCATTGTGACATCACAATTCAGTTTTCCCCATTGTGACATCACAATGCCTTTTTCCCTATTGTGACATCACAATACCATTTCCCCCATTGTGACATCACAATGCCATTTCCCACATTGTGACATCACAATGCCGTTTTCTGCATTGTGACATCACAATGCCCTTTCCCCCATTGTGACATCACAATGCACTTTCCCCATTGTTACATCGCAATGCCGTTTTCCCCATTGTGACATCACAATGCCCTTTCCCCCATTGTGACATCACAATGCCCTTTCCCCCATTGTGACATCACAATGCCGTTTTCCCCATTGTGACATCACAATGCCCTTTCCCCCATTGTGACATCACAATGCCATTTCCCCCAATGTGACATCACAATGCCGTTTTCCCTATTGTGACATCACAATGCAATTTCCCCCATTGTGACATCACAATGTCGTTTTCCGCATTGTGACATCACAATGCCATTTCCCCCATTGTGACATCACAATGCCGTTTTCCCCATTATGACATCACAATGCCCTTTCCCCCATTCTGACATCACAATGCACTTTCCCCAATTGTGACATCACAATGCCGTTTTCCGCATTGTGACATCACAATGCCCTTTCCCCCATTGTGACATCACAATTCAGTTTTCCCCATTGTGACATCACAATGCGCTTTCCCCCATTGTGACATCACAATGCACTTTCCCCCATTGTGACATCACAATGCCGTTTTCCTCATTGTGACATCACAATGCCCTTTCCCCCATTGTGACATCACAATGCTGTTTTACCCATTGTAACATCACAATTACATTTCCCCCATTGTGACATCACAATGCCATTTCCCGCATTGTGACAAAACAATACCATTTCCCCCATTGTGACATCACAATGCCATTTCCCACATTGTGACATCACAATGCCGTTTTCTGCATTGTGACATCACAATGCCCTTTCCCCCATTGTGAAATCACAATGCACTTTCCCCCATTGTGACATCACAATGCCGTTTTCCGCATTGTGACATCACAATGCCCTTTCCCCCATTGTGACATCACAATGCAGTTTTCCCCATTGTGACATCACAATGCCCTTTCCCCCATTGTGACATCACAATGCCCTTTCCCCCATTGTGACATCACAATGCAGTTTTCCCCATTGTGACATCACAATGCCCTTTCCCCCATTGTGACATCACAATGCCGTTTTCCGCATTGTGACATCACAATGCCCTTTCTCCCAATGTGACATCACAATGCCGTTTTCCCCATTGTGATATCACAATGCCATTTCCTCCATTGTGACATCACAATGCCCTTTCCCCATTGTGACATCACAATGCCCTTTCCCCCATTCTGACATCACAATGCCCTTTCCCCCATTCTGACATCACAATGCCGTTTTCCGCATTGTGACATCACAATGCCCTTTCACCCATTGTGACATCACAATGCTATTTCCCACATTGTGACATCACAATGCCTTTTCCCCCATTGTGACATCACAATGCAGTTTACCCCATTGTGACATCACAATACCCTTTCCACCATTGTGACATCACAATGCCGTTTTCCCCATTGGGACATCACAATGCCGTTTCCCCCATTGTGACATCACAATCCCATTTCCACCATTGTGACATCACAATGCCGTTTTCTGCATTGTGACATCACAATGCCCTTTCCCCCATTGTGACATCACAATGCAGTTTTCCCCATTGTGACATCACAATGCCCTTTCCCCCATTGTGACATCACAATGCCGTTTTCCCCATTGTGACATCACAATGCCCTTTCCCCCATTGTGACATCACAATGCCATTCCCCCCATTGTGACATCACAATGCCGTTTTCACTATTGTGACATCACAATGCCATTTCCTCCATTGTGACATCACAATGCCCTTTCCCCATTGTGACATCACAATGCCATTTCCCCCATTGTGACATCACAATGCCCTTTCCCCCATTGTGACATCACAATGCCATTTCCTCCATTGTGACATTACAATGCCCATTCCCCATTGTGACATCACAATGCCCATTCCCCATTGTGACATCACAATGCCATTTCTCACATTGTGACATCACAATGCCTTTTCCCCCATTGTGTCGTCACAATGCAGTTTTCCCCATTGTGACATCACAATGCCCTTTCCACCATTGTGACATCACAATGCAGTTTTCCCCATTGTGACATCACAATGCCCTTTCCCCCATTGTGACATCACAATGCCGTTTTCCCCATTGGGACATCACAATGCCGTTTACCCCATTGTGACATCACAATGCCATTTCCCCCATTGTGACATCACAATGCCGTTTCCACCATTGTGACATCACAATGCAGTTTACCCCATTGTGACATCACAATGCCCTTTCCCCCATTGTGACATCACAATGCCGTTTCCCTATTGTGACATCACATAGCAATTTCCTACATTGTGACATCACAATGCCCTTTCCCCATTGTGACATCACAATGCCATTTCCCCCATTGTGACATCACAATGCCATTTCCCCCATTGTGACATCACAATGCCATTTCCCCCATTGTGACATCACAATGCCATTTCCCCCATTGTGACATCACAATGCCATTTCCCCCATTGTGACATCACAATGCCATTTCCCCCATTGTGACATCACAATGCAGTTAACCACATTGTGACATCACAATGCCCTTTCCCCCATTGCGACATCACAATGCCGTTTTCCCTATTGTGACATCACAATGCCATTTCCCACATTGTGACATCACAATGTCCTTTCCCCCATTGTGACATCACAATGCTGTTTTCCCTATTGTGACATCACAATGCCTTTTCCCCCATTGTGACATCACAATGCCCTTTCCCCATTGTGATATCACAATGCCGTTTCCCCCATTGTGACATCACAATGCAGTTTTCCCCATTGTGACATCGCAATGCCCTTTCCCCCATTGTGACATTACAATGCCGTTTTCCCCATTGTGACATCACAATGCCATTTCCCCCATTGTGACATCACAATGCCATTTCCCCCATTGTGACATCACAATGCAGTTTACCACATTGTGACATCACAATGCCTTTTCCCCCATTGTGACATCACAATGCCGTTTTCCCTATTGTGACATCACAATGCCATTTCCTCCATTGTGACATCACAATGCCCTTTCCCCATTGTGACATCACAATGCCATTTCCCCCATTGCGACATCACAATGCCATTTCCCCCATTGTGACATCACAATGCAGTTTACCACATTGTGACATCACAATGCCCTTTCCCCCATTGTGACATCACAATGCCGTTTTCCCTATAGTGACATCACAATGCCATTTCCTCCATTGTGACATCACAATGCCCTTTCCCCATTGTGACATCACAATGCCTTTTCACCCATTGTGACATCACAATGCCATTTCCCACATTGTGACATCACAATGCCTTTTCCCCCATTGTGACATCACAATGCAGTTTTCCCCATTGTGACATCACAATGCCGTTTTCCGCATTGTGACATCACAATGCCCTTTCCCCCATTGTGACATCACAATGCCATTTCCCACATTGTGACATCACAATGCATTTTCCCCCATTGTGACATCACAATGCAGTTTTCCCCATTGTGACATCACAATGCCCTTTACCCCATTGTGACATCACAATGCCGTTTTCCGCATTGTGACATCACAATGCCCTTTCCCCCATTGTGACATCACAATGCAGTTTTCCCCATTGTGACATCACAATGCGCTTTCCCCCATTGTGACATCACAATGCCCTTTCCCCCATTGTGACATCACAATGCCATTTCCCCCATTGTGACATCACAATGCCGTTTCCCCCATTGTGACATCACAATGCTGTTTCCCCCATTGTGACATCACAATGCCGTTTCCCCCATTGTGACATCACAATGCTGTTTTCCCCATTGTGACATCACAATGCCATTTCCCCCATTGTGACATCACAATGCCGTTTCCCCCATTGTGACATCACAATGCTGTTTTTCCCATTGTGACATCACAATTCCATTTCCCCCATTGTGACATTACAATGCAGTTTTCCCCATTGTGACATCACAATGCCCTTTCCCCCATTGTGACATCACAATGCCATTTCCCCCATTGTGACATCACAATGCCGTTTCCCCCATTGTGACATCACAATGCAGTTTACCCCATTGTGACATCACAATGCCCTTTCCCCCATTGTGACATCACAATGCCGTTTTCCCTATTGTGACATCACAATGCCATTTCCTCCATTGTGACATCACAATGCCCTTTCCCCATTGTGATATCACAATGCCGTTTCCCCCATTGTGACATCACAATGCTGTTTTTCCCATTGCCCTTTCCCCCATTATGACATCACAATGCCGTTTTCCCCATTGTGACATCACAATGCCATTTCCCCCATTGTGACATCACAATGCAGTTAACCACATTGTGACATCACACTGCCCTTTCCCCCATTGTGACATCACAATGCCGTTTTCCCTATTGTGACATCACAATGCCATTTCCCACATTGTGACATCACAATGCCCTTTCCCCTATTGTGACATCACAATGCATTTAACCACATTGTGACATCACAATGCCCTTTCCCCCATTGTGACATCACAATGCCGTTTTCCCTATTGTGACATCACAATGCCTTTTCCCCCATTGTGACATCACAGTGCAGTTTTTCCCATTGTGACATCACAATTCCATTTCCTCCATTGTGACATCACAATGCACTTTCCCCCATTGTGACATCACAATGCCGTTTTCCGCATTGTGACATCACAATGCCCTTTCCCCCATTGTGACATCACAATTCAGTTTTCCCCATTGTGACATCACAATGCCTTTTTCCCTATTGTGACATCACAATACCATTTCCCCCATTGTGACATCACAATGCCATTTCCCACATTGTGACATCACAATGCCGTTTTCTGCATTGTGACATCACAATGCCCTTTCCCCCATTGTGACATCACAATGCACTTTCCCCATTGTTACATCGCAATGCCGTTTTCCCCATTGTGACATCACAATGCCCTTTCCCCCATTGTGACATCACAATGCCCTTTCCCCCATTGTGACATCACAATGCCGTTTTCCCCATTGTGACATCACAATGCCCTTTCCCCCATTGTGACATCACAATGCCATTTCCCCCAATGTGACATCACAATGCCGTTTTCCCTATTGTGACATCACAATGCAATTTCCCCCATTGTGACATCACAATGTCGTTTTCCGCATTGTGACATCACAATGCCATTTCCCCCATTGTGACATCACAATGCCGTTTTCCCCATTATGACATCACAATGCCCTTTCCCCATTGTGACATCACAATGCCGTTTCCCCCATTGTGACATCACAATGCAGTTAACCACATTGTGACATCACAATGCCCTTTCCCCCATTGTGACATCACAATGCCGTTTTCCCTATTGTGACATCACAATGCCATTTCCCACATTGTGACATCACAATGCCCTTTCGCCCATTGTGACATCACAATGCATTTAACCACATTGTGACATCACAATGCCCTTTCCCCCATTGTGACATCACAATGCCGTTTTCCCTATTGTGACATCACAATGCCTTTTCCCCCATTGTGACATCACAGTGCAGTTTTTCCCATTGTGACATCACAATTCCATTTCCTCCATTGTGACATCACAATGCCCTTTCCCCATTGTGATATCACAATGCCGTTTCCCCCATTGTGACATCACAATGCTGTTTTTCCCATTGTGACATCACAATTCCATTTCCCCCATTGTGACATTACAATGCCGTTTTCCCCATTGTGACATCACAATGCCCTTTCCCCCATTGTGACATCACAATGCAGTTTTCCCCATTGTGACATCGCAATGCCCTTTCCCCCATTGTGACATTACAATGCCGTTTTCCCCATTGTGACATCACAATGCCATTTCCCCCATTGTGACATCACAATGCCATTTCCCCCATTGTGACATCACAATGCAGTTTACCACATTGTGACATCACAATGCCCTTTCCCCCATTGTGACATCACAATGCCGTTTTCCCTATTGTGACATCACAATGCCATTTCCTCCATTGTGACATCACAATGCCCTTTCCCCATTGTGACATCACAATGCAGTTTACCACATTGTGACATCACAATGCCCTTTCCCCCATTGTGACATCACAATGCCGTTTTCCCTATAGTGACATCACAATGCCATTTCCTCCATTGTGACATCACAATGCCCTTTCCCCATTGTGACATCACAATGCCCTTTCACCCATTGTGACATCACAATGCCATTTCCCACATTGTGACATCACAATGCCTTTTCCCCCATTGTGACATCACAATGCAGTTTTCCCCATTGTGACATCACAATGCCGTTTTCCGCATTGTGACATCACAATGCCCTTTCCCCAATTGTGACATTACAATGCCATTTCCCACATTGTGACATCACAATGCCGTTTTCCCCATTGTGACACCACAATGCCCTTTCCCCCATTGTGACATCACAATGCCCTTTCCCCCATTGTGACATCACAATGCCGTTTTCCCCATTGTGACATCACAATGCCCTTTCCCCCATTGTGACATCACAATGCCATTTCCCCCAATGTGACATCACAATGCCGTTTTCCCTATTGTGACATCACAATACCATTTCCCCCATTGTGACATCACAATGCCATTTCCCACATTGTGACATCACAATGCCGTTTTCTGCATTGTGACATCACAATGCCCTTTCCCCCATTGTGACATCACAATGCACTTTCCCCCATTGTTACATCGCAATGCCGTTTTCCGCATTGTGACATCACAATGCCCTTTCCCCCATTGTGACATCACAATGCCGTTTTCCGCATTGTGACATCACAATGCCCTTTCCCCCATTCTGACATCACAATGCCCTTTCCCCCATTCTGACATCACAATGCCGTTTTCCGCATTGTGACATCACAATGCCCTTTCCCCCATTCTGACATCACAATGCACTTTCCCCCATTGTGACATCACAGTGCCGTTTTCCGCATTGTGACATCACAATGCCCTTTCCCCCATTGTGACATCGCAATTCAGTTTTCCCCATTGTGACATCACAATGCGCTTTCCCCCATTGTGACATCACAATGCACTTTCCCCCATTGTGACATCACAATGCCGTTTTCCTCATTGTGACATCACAATGCCCTTTCCCCCATTGTGACATCACAATGCTGTTTTACCCATTGTAACATCACAATTACATTTCCCCCATTGTGACATCACAATGCCATTTCCCGCATTGTGACAAAACAATACCATTTCCCCCATTGTGACATCACAATGCCATTTCCCACATTGTGACATCACAATGCCGTTTTCTGCATTGTGACATCACAATGCCCTTTCCCCCATTGTGACATCACAATGCACTTTCCCCCATTGTGACATCACAATGCCGTTTTCCGCATTGTGACATCACAATGCCCTTTCCCCCATTGTGACATCACAATGCAGTTTTCCCCATTGTGACATCACAATGCCCTTTCCCCCATTGTGACATCACAATGCCCTTTCCCCCATTGTGGCATCACAATGCAGTTTTCCCCATTGTGACATCACAATGCCCTTTCCCCCATTGTGACATCACAATGCCGTTTTCCGCATTGTGACATCACAATGCCCTTTCTCCCAATGTGACATCACAATGCCGTTTTCCCCATTGTGATATCACAATGCCATTTCCCGCATTGTGACAAAACAATACCATTTCCCCCATTGTGACATCACAATGCCATTTCCCACATTGTGACATCACAATGCCGTTTTCTGCATTGTGACATTACAATGCCCTTTCCCCCATTGTGATATCACAATGCCCTTTCCCCCATTGTGACATCACAATGCCCTTTCCCCCATTGTGACATTGCAATGCCGTTTTCCCCATTGTGACATCACAATGCCCTTTCCCCCATTGTGACATCACAATGCCCTTTCCCCCATTGTGACATCACAATGCCGTTTTCCCCATTGTGACATCACAATGCCCTTTCCCCCATTGTGACATCACAATACCATTTCCCCCATTGTGACATCACAATGCCATTTCCCACATTGTGACATCACAATGCCGTTTTCTGCATTGTGACATCACAATGCCCTTTCCCCCATTGTGACATCACAATGCACTTTCCCCCATTGTTACATCGCAATGCCGTTTTCCGCATTGTGACATCACAATGCCCTTTCCCCCATTGTGACATCACAATGCCGTTTTCCGCATTGTGACATCACAATGCCCTTTCCCCCATTCTGACATCACAATGCCCTTTCCCCCATTCTGACATCACAATGCCGTTTTCCGCATTGTGACATCACAATGCCCTTTCCCCCATTCTGACATCACAATGCGCTTTCCCCCATTGTGACATCACAATGCCGTTTTCCGCATTGTGACATCACAATGCCCTTTCCCCCATTGTGACATCACAATTCAGTTTTCCCCATTGTGACATCACAATGCCTTTTTCCCTATTGTGACATCACAATACCATTTCCCCCATTGTGACATCACAATGCCATTTCCCACATTGTGACATCACAATGCCGTTTTCTGCATTGTGACATCACAATGCCCTTTCCCCCATTGTGACATCACAATGCACTTTCCCCCATTCTTACATCGCAATGCCGTTTTCCCCATTGTGACATCACAATGCCCTTTCCCCCATTGTGACATCACAATGCCCTTTCCCCCATTGTGACATCACAATGCCGTTTTCCCCATTGTGACATCACAATGCCCTTTCCCCCATTGTGACATCACAATGCCATTTCCCCCAATGTGACATCACAATGCCGTTTTCCCTATTGTGACATCACAATGCAATTTCCCCCATTGTGACATCACAATGTCGTTTTCCGCATTGTGACATCACAATGCCATTTCCCCCATTGTGACATCACAATGCCGTTTTCCCCATTATGACATCACAATGCCCTTTCCCCCATTCTGACATCACAATGCACTTTCCCCAATTGTGACATCACAATGCCGTTTTCCGCATTGTGACATCACAATGCCCTTTCCCCCATTGTGACATCACAATTCAGTTTTCCCCATTGTGACATCACAATGCGCTTTCCCCCATTGTGACATCACAATGCACTTTCCCCCATTGTGACATCACAATGCCGTTTTCCTCATTGTGACATCACAATGCCCTTTCCCCCATTGTGACATCACAATGCTGTTTTACCCATTGTAACATCACAATTACATTTCCCCCATTGTGACATCACAATGCCATTTCCCGCATTGTGACAAAACAATACCATTTCCCCCATTGTGACATCACAATGCCATTTCCCACATTGTGACATCACAATGCCGTTTTCTGCATTGTGACATCACAATGCCCTTTCCCCCATTGTGACATCACAATGCACTTTCCCCCATTGTGACATCACAATGCAGTTTTCCCCATTGTGACATCACAATGCCCTTTCCCCCATTGTGACATCACAATGCCCTTTCCCCCATTGTGACATCACAATGCAGTTTTCCCCATTGTGACATCACAATGCCCTTTCCCCCATTGTGACATCACAATGCCGTTTTCCGCATTGTGACATCACAATGCCCTTTCTCCCAATGTGACATCACAATGCCGTTTTCCCCATTGTGATATCACAATGCCATTTCCCGCATTGTGACAAAACAATACCATTTCCCCCATTGTGACATCACAATGCCATTTCCCACATTGTGACATCACAATGCCGTTTTCTGCATTGTGACATTACAATGCCCTTTCCCCCATTGTGACATCACAATGCTGTTTCCCCCATTGTGACATCACAATGCCGTTTCCCCCATTGTGACATCACAATGCTGTTTTCCCCATTGTGACATCACAATGCCATTTCCCCCATTGTGACATCACAATGCCGTTTCCCCCATTGTGACATCGCAATGCAGTTTACCCCATTGTGACATCACAATGCCCTTTCCCCCATTGTGACATCACAATGCCGTTTTCCCTATTGTGACATCACAATGCCATTTCCTCCATTGTGACATCACAATGCCCTTTCCCCATTGTGATATCACAATGCCGTTTCCCCCATTGTGACATCACAATGCTGTTTTTCCCATTGTGACATCGCAATTCCATTTCCCCCATTGTGACATTACAATGCCGTTTTCCCCATTGTGACATCACAATGCCCTTTCCCCCATTGTGACATCACAATGCCATTTCCCCAATTGTGACATCACAATGCCGTTTCCCCCATTGTGACATCACAATGCAGTTTTCCCCATTGTGACATCGCAATGCCCTTTCCCCCATTGTGACATCACAATGCCGTTTTCCCCATTGTGACATCACAATGCCCTTTCCCCCATTGTGACATCACAATGCCGTTTCCCCCATTGTGACATTACAATGCCGTTTTCCCCATTGTGACATCACAATGCCATTTCCCCCATTGTGACATCACAATGCCATTTCCCCCATTGTGACATCAAAATGCCATTTCCCCCATTGTGACATCACAATGCCATTTCCCCCATTGTGACATCACAATGCAGTTTACCACATTGTGACATCACAATGCCCTTTCCCCCATTGTGACATCACAATGCCGTTTTCCCTATAGTGACATCACAATGCCATTTCCTCCATTGTGACATCACAATGCCCTTTCCCCATTGTGACATCACAATGCCCTTTCACCCATTGTGACATCACAATGCCATTTCCCACATTGTGACATCACAATGCCTTTTCCCCCATTGTGACATCACAATGCAGTTTTCCCCATTGTGACATCACAATGCCGTTTTCCGCATTGTGACATCACAATGCCCTTTCCCCCATTGTGACATTACAATGCCATTTCCCACATTGTGACATCACAATGCCGTTTTCCCCATTGTGACACCACAATGCCCTTTCCCCCATTGTGACATCACAATGCCCTTTCCCCCATTGTGACATCACAATGCCGTTTCCCCCATTGTGACATCACAATGCCCTTTCCCCCATTGTGACATCACAATGCCATTTCCCCCAATGTGACATCACAATGCCGTTTTCCCTATTGTGACATCACAATACCATTTCCCCCATTGTGACATCACAATGCCATTTCCCACATTGTGACATCACAATGCCGTTTTCTGCATTGTGACATCACAATGCCCTTTCCCCCATTGTGACATCACAATGCACTTTCCCCCATTGTTACATCGCAATGCCGTTTTCCGCATTGTGACATCACAATGCCCTTTCCCCCATTGTGACATCACAATGCCGTTTTCCGCATTGTGACATCACAATGCCCTTTCCCCCATTCTGACATCACAATGCCCTTTCCCCCATTCTGACATCACAATGCCGTTTTCCGCATTGTGACATCACAATGCCCTTTCCCCCATTCTGACATCACAATGCACTTTCCCCCATTGTGACATCACAATGCCGTTTTCCGCATTGTGACATCACAATGCCCTTTCCCCCATTGTGACATCGCAATTCAGTTTTCCCCATTGTGACATCACAATGCGCTTTCCCCCATTGTGACATCACAATGCACTTTCCCCCATTGTGACATCACAATGCCGTTTTCCTCATTGTGACATCACAATGCCCTTTCCCCCATTGTGACATCACAATGCTGTTTTACCCATTGTAACATCACAATTACATTTCCCCCATTGTGACATCACAATGCCATTTCCCGCATTGTGACAAAACAATACCATTTCCCCCATTGTGACATCACAATGCCATTTCCCACATTGTGACATCACAATGCCGTTTTCTGCATTGTGACATCACAATGCCCTTTCCCCCATTGTGACATCACAATGCACTTTCCCCCATTGTGACATCACAATGCCGTTTTCCGCATTGTGACATCACAATGCCCTTTCCCCCATTGTGACATCACAATGCAGTTTTCCCCATTGTGACATCACAATGCCCTTTCCCCCATTGTGACATCACAATGCCCTTTCCCCCATTGTGGCATCACAATGCAGTTTTCCCCATTGTGACATCACAATGCCCTTTCCCCCATTGTGACATCACAATGCCGTTTTCCGCATTGTGACATCACAATGCCCTTTCTCCCAATGTGACATCACAATGCCGTTTTCCCCATTGTGATATCACAATGCCATTTCCCGCATTGTGACAAAACAATACCATTTCCCCCATTGTGACATCACAATGCCATTTCCCACATTGTGACATCACAATGCCGTTTTCTGCATTGTGACATTACAATGCCCTTTCCCCCATTGTGATATCACAATGCCCTTTCCCCCATTGTGACATCACAATGCCCTTTCCCCCATTGTGACATTGCAATGCCGTTTTCCCCATTGTGACATCACAATGCCCTTTCCCCCATTGTGACATCACAATGCCCTTTCCCCCATTGTGACATCACAATGCCGTTTTCCCCATTGTGACATCACAATGCCCTTTCCCCCATTGTGACATCACAATACCATTTCCCCCATTGTGACATCACAATGCCATTTCCCACATTGTGACATCACAATGCCGTTTTCTGCATTGTGACATCACAATGCCCTTTCCCCCATTGTGACATCACAATGCACTTTCCCCCATTGTTACATCGCAATGCCGTTTTCCGCATTGTGACATCACAATGCCCTTTCCCCCATTGTGACATCACAATGCCGTTTTCCGCATTGTGACATCACAATGCCCTTTCCCCCATTCTGACATCACAATGCCCTTTCCCCCATTCTGACATCACAATGCCGTTTTCCGCATTGTGACATCACAATGCCCTTTCCCCCATTCTGACATCACAATGCGCTTTCCCCCATTGTGACATCACAATGCCGTTTTCCGCATTGTGACATCACAATGCCCTTTCCCCCATTGTGACATCACAATTCAGTTTTCCCCATTGTGACATCACAATGCCTTTTTCCCTATTGTGACATCACAATACCATTTCCCCCATTGTGACATCACAATGCCATTTCCCACATTGTGACATCACAATGCCGTTTTCTGCATTGTGACATCACAATGCCCTTTCCCCCATTGTGACATCACAATGCACTTTCCCCCATTCTTACATCGCAATGCCGTTTTCCCCATTGTGACATCACAATGCCCTTTCCCCCATTGTGACATCACAATGCCCTTTCCCCCATTGTGACATCACAATGCCGTTTTCCCCATTGTGACATCACAATGCCCTTTCCCCCATTGTGACATCACAATGCCATTTCCCCCAATGTGACATCACAATGCCGTTTTCCCTATTGTGACATCACAATGCAATTTCCCCCATTGTGACATCACAATGTCGTTTTCCGCATTGTGACATCACAATGCCATTTCCCCCATTGTGACATCACAATGCCGTTTTCCCCATTATGACATCACAATGCCCTTTCCCCCATTCTGACATCACAATGCACTTTCCCCAATTGTGACATCACAATGCCGTTTTCCGCATTGTGACATCACAATGCCCTTTCCCCCATTGTGACATCACAATTCAGTTTTCCCCATTGTGACATCACAATGCGCTTTCCCCCATTGTGACATCACAATGCACTTTCCCCCATTGTGACATCACAATGCCGTTTTCCTCATTGTGACATCACAATGCCCTTTCCCCCATTGTGACATCACAATGCTGTTTTACCCATTGTAACATCACAATTACATTTCCCCCATTGTGACATCACAATGCCATTTCCCGCATTGTGACAAAACAATACCATTTCCCCCATTGTGACATCACAATGCCATTTCCCACATTGTGACATCACAATGCCGTTTTCTGCATTGTGACATCACAATGCCCTTTCCCCCATTGTGACATCACAATGCACTTTCCCCCATTGTGACATCACAATGCAGTTTTCCCCATTGTGACATCACAATGCCCTTTCCCCCATTGTGACATCACAATGCCCTTTCCCCCATTGTGACATCACAATGCAGTTTTCCCCATTGTGACATCACAATGCCCTTTCCCCCATTGTGACATCACAATGCCGTTTTCCGCATTGTGACATCACAATGCCCTTTCTCCCAATGTGACATCACAATGCCGTTTTCCCCATTGTGATATCACAATGCCATTTCCCGCATTGTGACAAAACAATACCATTTCCCCCATTGTGACATCACAATGCCATTTCCCACATTGTGACATCACAATGCCGTTTTCTGCATTGTGACATTACAATGCCCTTTCCCCCATTGTGACATCACAATGCTGTTTCCCCCATTGTGACATCACAATGCCGTTTCCCCCATTGTGACATCACAATGCTGTTTTCCCCA